>NC_067153.1:23175072-23417429 GCF_903995435.1 Acomys russatus | reverse complement strand
ATAGAATTAGCTACGTCTTTTTAAAGAGAGGCGATACTAACAAAACTTTGAAATCAGTAAAAATTTAGTAACTCATCCTGTTCAAACTTTTTTGCTCCACCACCACAACAACAGCAAGCAAATAGTAGTAAAACTGAGGGCCAGCAAAGTTTAATTGAATTTCCTCACATCACAGAGCTGATTAATGTTAAAGGTAATATTCAAACTTAGATCCTTTGCAACATAATTGAAATCTCTTTTCTCTTAGACTGCAAACTCTGACAGGTCTTTCTTTCTATGAGTTACTCATTAACATTGTTCCTCGTTGGGGACCTCAGTCACCCCAATTAATGCGTTCCTGAAACTTTTGTCTAATCCTGATTCAGATAGTGATTTTTAAAAAGAGATTTTATAAGATAGCTTCTCAGTATTTCAGATGAGCTCTTTAGGTGCCGTATTTTGGCACCAATGTTTTAAGATAGCACAGTACCTAATCTATATAAACAATGAATTAGTTCAGGACAGACTGGCATTTGGGAGATGGACTAGATTTTTTTTTTTTCTATTCTTCATCGTGGGAACATTTAATACTTACCTAGGGACACATTCATAGGTCTGGGGAGTGTTTTTTGCTGGGAGAAGGGGTCAAGAGCATGACCACTTATGTCCTTGTTTATCAGGGAGGCAGCTGTAAATCTGAGACGACTGAGAAATGATTAACAGAAGCCCCTCCCAAAGCCCATCTCATTCGCTGGCGTGCTCCAGACTGGACAGTAGCAATGATCAATTGCATTTAACTCCAGTTTCTGAAAGACATGGAGACACGGTTGGGCTTAAAAGTGTATCTCTTCTTGTTTTTCACAGCTCAGGGACACTAAGTATAGGAGTCTCCGCTTAACTTTCAGAGAATTCACAGATACTTGATTTCTCAACTTTAAGAAACATAGTAGAAAGCACTGAAGGTTGGAAGCCAGGGTATGAGTAGGAATGAAGAGTCAAACCACATTAAACAAATTAGTTAAAATCCCGGAGGAACTCTGCAGGCTAGGTGTAGCAGTGTGGGGAAATTCTAGGCAGACTGCTAGGGAAGAAAAGTCATCAATAGTCTTGTGTCTTGTATTTCTGTGAAACCTTAGAGCTACAGTACCAACACAGAAGACAAGATGTGTCCGGTGACGCAATAGTGGCATGACTGTTGTCTTGGTTAGTGTTTCCATTCCTGTAATGAAGCACCATTGCCAAAAACAACTTGTGGGTGAAACAGGTTTATCTCATCTTATGTCTTATAGTCCATCTTCCAATCAGGGCAGGATTCTGGAATCAGGAACTGATGCAGTGGCCAAGGAGGAGTGATGAGTGCTGGCTTACTCTTCAGCTTGTTTTCTATCTATCAATCTTTAGTCCTTCCTTCTTTTCTTTATTTTTGTTATTGTTTTTTGTTTGCTTGTTTGTTTAGTTTTTTGAGACAGGATTTCTTTGTGTAGTCCTAGATTCCCTGGAACTAGCTCTGTATACAAGGCTGACCTCCAACTCATAGCAATCTGCCTGCCTCTTCCTCTGGAATACTAGATTAATGGTGTGTGCCACTATTGCCCAGCTCAACCTGCTTTCTTAGGAAAATCAACTCAGGGGTAGCATTACTTACAATGGACTGCACCCTCCCACATCAATCACTAATTGAGAAAATTCACTACAGGCCAATCTGGTGGGGTGTTTCTTAACCGAAGTTCCTTATTCCAAATGACTCTAGCCTGTGTCAAGTGGACAGAAAAACTTGCCAGCGGGGGTCTTGTGTGAGTGAACAGCTATTTTCTGATTGGACTGTAGGGCTGTCCCACGTGAAGAATTCATGTTTTGCTATTCTAAAGCTAATCAAAGGTCCATGGCCTGGGAGCTCATAGACCCTATGAGGAACCTATTCTTGTGCGGTTTTTTGTTTTTGCTTTGTTTTTTGTTTTTTACACTATGTCAAAATACCTTCCAAATAATTATGTTTATACACATGGGTTAGTGCTGCTCTCAAATTTGAACAAAAAAACTGGTTTGCAGTGTGTGGTGATGTGCAGAGACACATAATAGGTTAAAGTTTAAGAATAAGTGATTGTTGAGTGTTCAGCCCTAAAAGGCACCTCTATATTACCCCCTTTCCAAATATCACAGAAGATGGTGCAGAAAACAAAAGAATAGGAAGAAATGTTCCGAAAACCTGTGCTCTGTACATGAAATGTGTGGGACACCCCAAACTCCCAGCAGCAGCGACTTCCTGCACAAGACCATTACAAGATCCATTAACCTTCATCATGGGTAGATAAAGGACTCAGAGAACTCACCCTCCCTGAGGCCTTCTAGGCATGTAAGGGTTGGCAATGGAAAGGGAACTGTATTCCTCAGTGTTGCAGCCACTTGTCAGTTGCCTTTATTCAACTAAATACCCCACACATGCATATGCAGATGACTCTGATTAAATTCAGCGGGCCACAAACAAAGACATAAAGGTAGGAGGGAGATTTGTTAGTAAGAAAAAGAGATACACTAGGAAAGGGAAAGAGATAGGAGAGGAAAATGGGAGGATATGATCTATACACTGTATTATGAAATTGTGAAAGAGTAAATAGAAAAATATATTGGATGGAAAAATAAAACAGTTGTGAAAAAAGAGAATTGTTCAGTTGTTTCCCATTGAGTCACTATTAGAATCCTTTGCTACCTTTCTCCCAATACATACATACTTGCTTACAAACGGCCCCAAAGATTTCTGCTTGTCAGTTTGCTTCTTTTCTGCTCTGTTTTACATTTCTTAATGTCATTTAGTTGTGGGTCAGGGTTGTTCAAGAGACTCCCTGAACATTATAGGCTATTGCTGTTGCCCTCGGTTGCTCACACCAAGTCAAAGGTATGTGGGGCACAGTGGCTCACACGTGTAATCCCAGGACTTGATGAGGCAGGGACATGTGGATGTCTGTAAATTCAAGGCTAGCCTGGTCTACAAAGGAAGTTTAGGATAGCCAAGGCTGTCTCTTAAAAAAAAAAAAAAAAAAAAAAAAAAAAAAGCCAAAACCAAAACAACAACAAAACCCCCACAACTCAAAAAGGTGGAAGGTAAGTCTGAAGGAGAGAAACCTGTTCCTTAGGATCCCAAGTGTGGGATCGGAATGGTCTTGTGAGAGAACAGGTGATGTTAATTCACTAGAGGAGCAACCACCTCGTGCATGAGCTTAATTGCTACCAGATGAAAAAGATCCTGTGAACAGACTCTGGGAGGAGATATAGAAATGAGCCCAGAACTGGCAGAAGGGGGATTGGAGACTTGGGATAGATTTGGCTGTTCATTGCTGCCCTTCAAGACGCTCCTAGAGCAAACCGCTCCAGGGAGGGCTTCAGAGCTCTGGCTCCTACTGAGGCTCTGGGGTCTGGTTACCCTGGTTCTAGTGGAAGAAATCCTGTGTCTCCCAATCAGAGAATCGTTCCTCGGAACTGATATCCTTAAGGTTTTGTTATTGTGTCCATTAATCCTTATTTCCTACTCTTTTGGTTAATGGGGTTATAATTGACGTAGGCTCTGCCACTAAGTTGATAATAAAATATTTTGGTTAAGAAAATACAATCTATGTAAGTCTCTGTTGCTGAACACACCACGAACTTCAGATGCGGGACCCAGAGGACCCACTCAACAAGAGGGAAACCGTGCTTGGTACTGGAAAACCTAGCCAACTACCCAGGGCTAATGAGGTTATGGATCTTGAAGGAGAACGTATAACTGCCACTGTATTAAACCAACATAATCCCTAACTATATTCTACATATTTGTCCTAAACCCACAGAAAAACGTAGCACTTGTTACTTACCGAGGAAACTTTTCTTTTCAAGAGGCAAAAGGCCAGTAGGGAAAACCACAATCAGTCCCCAGAGGTACAGCCACAACACAACTCCCACAACTAAGGGTCAACAGAGGGTGGAAACATTGTAAGAGCCATAGGAACAGGGAGTTTCCTGTAAGACTGTGTTTTCCAGGAAGGTCAGAAGCTACACCTGTAAAGTCTAACCCTTACTGCCTAAGCATGAGTTGAAGAAGGACAATACATACAGGCATGCTAAGGTGGATGGAAGAAAGACTACAAGGCCATGGTCTTACAGAAAGAACTGCAGGTAACCAAGCAATGCTGAGAGCAGAAATAGTCTTCTCCAGGGGAAAGTATACCAATTGGTTATTTGATATCAAATGGTCAACCCTGAAAACATACATACAAGTAACATTATACAAACTGAGCAGGTTGTATTTATGTATTTGGGTATGTATGTAAGTAGCAAATATGTTACATACATGTATACAGCTAATGAGAAATAGGACATGAATTCGAAACAGCATGAAGTGGTATATGAAAGGTTTTAGAGAGAAGAAAGGGAAAGGAAAAATAATGTAATTATTTATAAATTCAAACAATAAAAAAATTTAAAAATTAAATTGGGTCAATCAATCAATGTTTGTTTCAGGATAGCATCAAACAGTGGAGGCTTTATTTACTCACATTTCTCTAGTATTTGCAACAATAGCAAAATTATACTTGGACAAGTACCAGTGATGTTGCAGGCACTGCCTAAATCCTGAGTCACCTGTAAAGGACATGTCCAGATATTTATAATGATCTCATTGTTCAGCTGAGCATGTGGATCTCTGAGAGGCTAAAGCAGTCTTCCGAGGCCACTCAGCAGGCAAGTGACTCTCAGGACTCTACTGCCAAAGGACTTGTTTGGGCTCTTGCTAGACTTAGAGCTGAGGCAGTCTTACCCCTGCCCCTCCCACCTGAGACTGCCACTTGCTGTCCCCTAGCAGCTCCAGGGGTGGTCATCATCATTATAATCTCGGAGCTGCATCAAAGACTCGGTGGCCCCGTGGATTCAACTGCAGGTTGAGAAAAGCAAATAGCGAGCGTTCATTTTCAGCCTTTATGGGGATCTTTTCATCTTCAAAGTCCTTTGTGAATATTAAACAATTAATCCCGCTGGAAAGCACTAGGCACCCGGGGAAAGAGAAGTTTCCATTAGTGTTGAAACATTCCTATTGCCGCGAGGGAACTTCTGCCTTTCAGACCTGCTTCTAAAGTCAGAAACTATTTCCACAGACAGGAAGCACACTTCCTTTCCATGTTTCTCGCAGGTAGACGCAGAAGCTGTGGGACATCTACGCATAGTGCCCTTCAAGCTTCTTTGAGGAGTTATAAAGCTTTGCTCCCTCAACACAGGTGCACAGACACACATGGCATGCACACATGCACACACACTTAGACGTCTGTGCACACTGCACATGCACACAAATCTATAGTTTCAATGAGGAATCATAGGTTGATGGCAGGTATGTGTACCGCCAGGTGGGTACTGATCTAGCAAATGACACAGAGAGGAGACTTTTCACTTATAACTAATGTCATAACAATGCTGTTGTCCCTGTGGTACTAACTGAAAAGCTGATTGCTAATATTGCAACCAAGGGACAAGTCAATTGATCAGGGCACATTGTGAGTGTTGTACTACAGGGCTACACTATTCCTTTGTGACTACCAGGGCAATGCGTGCTAAGCACGTCTGCTGAATATCAGCCAGCTACTGGTTACAAATCACAAGTCAGCACAATGAGGTTCTCATCCAGCAGTTGTAGATGATGTCTGAGAATGTGGTTTTTAAAATTCACGTTTACTGGTGTGTGTGTCTGTGTGTGTGTGTGTGTGTGCGTGTGTGTGTGTATGTGTGTGTGTGTATGTGTGTGTGTTTGCGTGTGTGTGTGTATATGTGTGTGTGTATGTGTGAATGTGTGTGTGTACGTGTGTGTGTGTGTGAGAGAGAGAGAGAGAGGGAGAGAGGGAGAGAGAGAGAGAGGAGAGAGACATGTATGGGTGTTTGTGCTTAAATTAGATGAGTATTTTGACACACTTGTAGTTAAAAGCACCACAACTACATAACACTGATTCACAGGTGTAAATGAAATAATGAGGACAGAAAACACTAGTCTATATTTACCATTTCTGTTATGACACCTGTAATGTACTGGATAGTATATGCCCTTATATATTCCCCTCCCCACCTCTATAATACTCAGCTTGGTTAGTGTGGGGGTTATAAAATTTACTACACCATTCATCTATAACACACACACACACACACACACACACACACACAGAGAGAGAGAACATGAAGGTTTTATAAAGTTTATGTTCTATTTAAGGACAGGACTTTAACATGAATAGTAGCTGTTAAATCCATAGTGGCAGGTCTAATGAAAGTTCATAAAAGGGACCATTCCTGAAAACATTTTAGAAGATATGAGCAAGAAAGGCATCAGAGAGAAAAAGTCATGTGAGGGTATCTTTTTTTTAAGTTTGGGGGGAATTTACTATATAGTTAAAAATGTTCTAGGGGGGTCATATGAAGATGGAGGACATACAAAGTCATAGAGATGGAAGACACTAGGGGATGCAAGTATGTAGTAGGGAGGCAAGCACACAGGAGGAGACGGGAACTAATGCTTCTTCACCGTGACACAGTGGGCACTTACACAGTACCCATAACTGATGATGAAGAAGAGCCCAGGACACACTATTCTGGCTACCTGGGGCCACTGGAATGAAATACTGTGTGCTTGCTCAGCCAGCTTTTCAGCTAGCATACCTTGTAGAACTTGTATTATTTCTGGGAAAGCTCAGGTCTGACCATATGTATTGCGTGTCACTCAGAGATATTCTTTTCCATGTGAAATCCTGGGCTAATTTGTAGACAGCTTCTGTTGTTACTAATCTATTTCATTGCAGCCTTTTTAAACTTATGCTTATTTTGCTTTGGCCTAATCATCTTTAAGCTTTCTTGCAACCTCCCTTCCCCTTACTAGTTTACAGATCTACTGATCAATTTTGAACTTATTTTTAAAGATTTATTTTATCTTTATTTGTGTATGTGTGTGCAATGCTATGCATATACATGTCTGCTGCAGGTGTATGGAATGCTGTGTGTATATATGCTGTGTGTGTGTGTGTGTGTGTGTGTGTGTGTGTGTGTGTGTGTGTGTGCGCGCATATATGTGTACTCTCTCTGTCTTCTATCTCTCTCTGTGTTTGTGTGTATATGTGTTCTCTGTCTCTCTCTGTCTCTCTGTCTCATCTCTCTGTCTCTCTGTGTCTGTGTCTGTGTCTGTGTCTGTCTGTCTGTCTCTCTCTCTCTCTCTCTCTCTGTGTGTGTGTGTGTGTGTGTGTGCATATGGGTTCCTGCAGAGGGTTGAAAAAGGCATCAGACCCCTTAAAGCTGGACACTCAATAATCTGGGATAGAGTAAGGCTGAAGGCAGTGAGATGAAGTGGAAGGTCATTCCAGAAGTGTAAGGAGATATGAGCACCTTGGTTGGCATGAGGAAAAGATGGTGGCTTGGCCCAGTCGCCACCATACATGTGAGATGACCTAAACAAAGGCAGTGTGGGGAAGAGTGTAAAAAAAATCAGTCAGAATATGTTTTGAGTGATCTTTTAGGGCGTAAAATCTTAAGCTACATTTGAGATTTAATTTCTAGACTCAGTAAATTTACAATTTGCTTGCTCAGCCCATCCCCACACACTCACTCCTAAGCTCACTGAAACAGCTAAATAATTAAATCCTGAACCGCTTTTAGGATATGCTTTGTTGTGAAAACACATCTGCTACATGTTGGGGGAGCCCTTCCCAGCAGATGTTCTTCCCTTTGACTTGTTTGTTTATCTGTGGAAATGAGCATCTTAACTATCCTTTCCTTCGAAGTTTAATACAAAGGGATCCTTCTTACACTCCTTCACTTTGCCCCTCATGGTCTTCTTTCATCAAACTATTAAAGGCATACGCTGTGTAGCTAATTATTTTCCCCTTACTACTGTGCACTGTTGCAAGAGAAGGCGAAACCTGGCTCTGAACAGAGCTCCCTGGGAATCATTTGCACACAGTGCTCTCTTGCCTAAAACAATAAGAACAACAAACAACAAACCAGAGTGTTTATGGTGGAAACCACTGGGACTATGGACTTTCTCAGTAGTCAAATGGAATACCACCTATTCTTTGAGAAGATAACAACTACATTTAAAGTATGACCTACTTACTAAGAAGGATCTAGAGTAAATGACAACAACCAAAACCAACAAAACAAAATGAAACAAAACAAAAAAACTAGACTGTAGATTTTGATAATAAGCAAAAAAGGGTTTTCTTTAAAAAATGCAATTTGGACAAGATTAGGTGTTATAGGAAAGCGAGCAGGCACACAGTCTTCAATAGGGTCTTCCTAAAGATCCTGGCCACAAGGAAACACTTACTAAACATCAGGAGATACTAATAGTCCTGAATTTATTGGTACCTCTTGGTTAAAGAGCCCCTTAGGGAACCTGTAAGAGAGGCATTTTCTTTCAGATTCTGCACAGAGATGGCCAATATTATATTGACTCAATAAAATGACTCAACAAAGTTGTCTTTAAGACCCAGATGAGGGAGGAAGAACAGGAAATTTTAATTAAGCCAAATATGGTATTGTGTTGATGCATGAGAAGTTATAGAGAGTATCTTTCAATTTTGTGCAAAAGTCATAACATCAATAAAGGAAACACAGTTTTTGTATTTAGTAAATGTAAGATCGGTATTTGCTTCCATATGGAGTCACATTTAATGCCACTAAAGTCCAAGAAAATGAGATTTTAATTATGGTGCACTTTCCTTAACATCGTTTAGCTTATATTTTGTACATCGATGCCCTATTAAAGAAGCATTATATTCTAAAAGGAAACTAGCTTACTTTTTGTTCCTATAGGAAGAAAACATTTTTCTTTCCACCTAAATATTTGTAGAACACACCCCGCCCATACTTGAAATCCATGTTCTTGCCAGGATGTGTCTGAGAATAAACCCATTTGTGGCTCCCTGTGCTTGGTGCTTGCTTTCCATCTGCTTGTTCAGGTCCTTGTGGGAGGAAATGTCATCTCTCAAATCCTTCATCACTGCTTGCTAAATTTATTATCTTTCTTTTCTTTTCAGGTAAAGCAGGTACCCAGAAGAAGGCATCAGAGTCAAAGTTACAGGCAGTTATGTCTTGCCCAGTGTGGGTGCTGAGACCAAGCCTGGGTCCCCTGCGAGCACGTGGCCTTGACTGCTAAACTACCTGTCTAGCTCGGCAGCCCTCTATATTCAGGCTTTTCTTTTCCCTGAGCGTCCTCTGCCATTCTGATGTGGATTCCCACACTCTCATCCCTTGAGCCCCCATTTGCTTTAAACTTCCGTTGCCCTCGTGCCGCTGCCACGTTTGGATTCTTTCATTCACCCAACCTCCTTTCCTCCTTATTCATGGTTTTCTTAGACTGCTTTTCTTTGAGATATTTTACTTATATTTAGAAAAAAAAATTTTTGTGGCTTGAGTATTCAAAAATGATATTTATGTTTAGTGCGGGGTTGCAGTACAGCATTTTTGAAACCAGTTCTGCTGTTTTCTTAATCCCCTCTACTGGAAGTTAAATGTAATAACTCATCTCTGGGTTGTATTTCTCTTTAACTCCCATCTATTTCTCTAATACTTTCTTATCTTTGACAGCTGAGGACAGGGTAAGGAGCAAAGCTCCTCGCCCGTGTCCAAGGTTTCATGTTTGTCTCGTAAATGGCTTAGTTCTGCGGAATTGAGCTAGGACTGTCTCCATCTTCAACACATACCTGATAATATTTTGTCTCATCTCCTGCACTTTCACTGGAGTCTATTAACTTAAGTTTAAAATGACTAAGAATCCTCCCAAGATTCACAGCATTTTCAGGAGAAGTGAGCATCTGCCCTGTTCAGTGTGTGCATGGGCGGCATGAGGATGGAAGGACACTGCTAGGCTCCGAGCTGCTGGCATGCCAGATGCCATTTCAAACTGGAAGCCACCCAGCAATGAGCATCTGTTCAATGCTTGGGCCATGGTTGGCAGCCTACATACAAATGAACCTTTGGAATAAAACTAGTTCATAATGTAAGAACTAAACACACTCTTAGTTACCTAATTTCTCTCATAATCATCCATATTTGAGTTCTAAACTAAAAAAAAAAAAAAGCAACATGCAAATGAAAAAAGACTACAATTTAGGATCAGTTCACATTTTGTAATAGCAAATTGAGGGTGAAAGGGGAAAACAGGATAAAAGAATAAGAAAATTCCATTATGCCCCCACATGTGTGTTTCTTCTTTAGATTAAGATAAAAAAAAAAAAAAAGTCATGAAAAGAGAAGGAAAGAAGGAAAGAGGGAGAGTGGAGTGGTGACCTGGAAGCACATTCTGAGGTTATGGGCATTGACTTGTCAAACTGCTGTCATAATTGTACAGACTGTCCCCAAAATTTATAAAGGAGCTGCTCTCATGGCCATCTGTGACGTTTAATGGTCCTCATTTGGTTCTTAGACCCATTCTAGATGCTGCCCTTCTTCACTCTGTCGTTTTGTTTGCTGTGCAGCACTACGGTTTGATGCGACAACATTTGCCTGCACTTGTTTTTGTTGCCTCAGCTTTTTAAAGTTTTGCACAAAATACCCTGCCCATGCTAATGCCATAAAGTGTCTCCTCTATGCTTTTTTTTTTTTTTTTTTTTTTTTAGCATTTTCTGCAACTGCAGTTTTCCTAATGGGACAAAACATGTGCAAACCATGCATCTGAGAAGGGTTAGTATCTAAAATATATATGGAATTCAAGTTATTATCATGAAAATTAGAAAGTCCAACATAGCATGGATAAATAAACTGCAGTTCTCAAAATAAGACATGGAAATGACAAAAAAAAGCCTATGAAACAATGAATACCGTTGTGAAACATCATGAGAAAGTCACTTGAATCCACAGTGAGACTTTATTTTGTCACAATTAGAATTTCCATTGTAAAAACAATAAAAGGCAGTAAGTGTTGGTGAGGCTACGCACACAAGAAAATCTTGCCCCGCTGTTGGTGGGGATATCTCTTAGTGTAGTCATTGTGGATTACAGTGTGGAAGCTTCTCAAACATTAAAAATGGAGCTAGCATGTGACCAAGTCATCCCTCTTTTAGATATTGGTCCACAGGAAATGAAGTCAGCATGAAAGTGAGACATCGGCCTTGCCATGTCTATTGAGGTACTGTTCCGAATGTGCAATGAATCTAAGCAACTGTCAGTGAATGAATGACTGAGCAAATATGGCACACACAAGACAGGAGAATGCTGTTCGCCCACTGCAGAGACTGGAGGGCTTTATGTAAAGTTAGGTTAAGTGGGCACCAAAGCCACACCCATGTGTGGTGATTACTAGAAACAAGAGTGGTGAGGACACGTGCTGGCTAAAGCATATGTCAGACAGAGGCAATCTCAGCAGACCTAGTTTACAGCAACATGACTGCAGTTAATGCTGAAACATGGGACATTCTTAAGAAAGCCTTATTCATAATAGCCAGAACATGGAAACAGCCTAAGTGTCCTTCAGTAGAAGAGTGGATAAAGAAACTGTGGTACATATACACTATGGAATACTACTCAGCTATTAAAAACAAGGAATTCCCGAAATTTGTGGATAAATGGATTGAGCTAGAAATTATCATAATGAATGAGTTAACCCAGAAGCAGAAAGAATCAAATGGTATATACTCACTTATATCTGCATACTAGCCCAAGGGGCATGTCCCACGAAAGCCTTCACTTACCAGGAAACTGGGACAGAGGGGAAGGCATCCTATTGGGACTCTAAATGAGAGACGCATGGGAGAATAGCAAAATAAAAGGATCCAGACGGTCCTAGAAATCTACAAGTAGAACAATATGATAGGCAGATTTGGGCCCAGGGGTCCCGCTCAAACTAAGGCACCAGCCAAGGACAATACAGGAGGTAAACTTTAAACCCCTTCCCAGAACTCTCCAATGATCAGAATATTCTCCACAGTTGAGTGGAGAGTGTGATATGACTTTCTCACGTACTCTGGTGCCTCACATTTGACCATGTCCCCTGGAGGGGGAGACCTGGTGGCACTCAGAGGAAGGACAGCAGGTAGCCAAGAAGAGACTTGATACCCTATGAGAATATATAGGGGAAGGTAATCCCCCCAGGAACAGTCATAGGGGAGGGGAATAATGAGAAAAAAAAGGGGGGGGGAGGAATGGGAGGATACAAGGGATGGGATAAACATTGAGATGTAACAAGAATAAATTAATAAAAAAAAAGAAAAAAAAAGAAATGTAAAGAGAGTGCATGGAATGTGCTCTTGCCACAAAATATCTACACAAACTGATGTTTATGTAAATCTAACCACTTTACAACATTATACTGTATATTAAAATGCAACATTCTTTGTCAAGCTAACATCATAATACTAAGTTTTAAATTAGTAACTAATGTTTTTTTTTTTTTTTTTTAATGGAACCTGTTCTTATCATCTCATCTGGTGGTATGTGAGCAATTGGCAGGCACGGGACAGAGGGCTGCCCTTGCAGTGTGAATACAAGCCAGCTGTCCAGCTTCTTCTACCAACTCACACTCACAGGACAACTACACACCTTCCTTCTTTGAAGCCCTTTCTTATGATGGTTTATGGTTTAAGTTCAGCAACAAAAAAGAATCAGATTGAGAGATGAGCCATTAATCCTTTCTTGTTGTTATTTTAGTTTTTATTTGTTTTGTTTTTGAGACAGGGCTCGTCTATGTAGCCTAGGCTGTCCTGGATTCCCATTGTAGACCAGGCTGGCCTCAAACTCACAGAGATCCACCTGCCTCTGCCTCCCTGAGTGCTGAGATTATGGGTGAGCACCATGGTGCCTGGCTAATTCTTTGTTTTTAATTAATTAAACCATTTCTCTTATATTCATACATGTGTAAAATACACAATGTTTTCACTTTCCACACCTGTAAACCTCTCCTCCCTGCTACTAACTCCTTTCCCCCATTGGGACTTTTTTGGTTTGTGATATACCGAGCTTAACCAAAGCTTTCTTTGTGACTATGGGTTTGGATCTACCCTTTAGAACTGGATGAGCTCACTAGTAAGCACACACCTGATGACAATGACTCCTCCTGGCTCAGAATCCTTCAGGAGCCAATAGTTCAGCAGGAGATGGATGGGTGAGGCCCTTCTTCATCCTAATTTCTGACAGAGGCAGCCTTTTGCAAGTCCAGAGAAGGGAACCATAGCTACTCTGGTGAACTCATGATTCTTTTTAAATTGTTTATTTATTTTTATTTTATGTGCATTGATGTTTTTCCCAAATGCATGTCTGTGTGAGGCTGTCAGATCTCCTGGAATTGGATTTATGGACAGTTGTGAGCTGCCACGTGGGTGCTGGGAAACAAACCCAGGTCTTCTGGAAGAGCAGCCAGTGCTCTTAACCACTGAGCCATCTCTCCATCCCACAAACCCATAATTATTCATGAACAGTTATAGGATGTTTTCAGAGATAACAGTTTTTTTTATTTTTTATCTATCTTTAAAAATCTAATGGCTACTGAGGAAGGGAAAGTCAGTTTTCTTCACCAATGTGGCCCCCTAGATGCTTACCAATTCATGAGTGGATGGCCCTAGATCTGTGCACATTACGGGGACTAAACAGACTCAATGGGAAAAAACAGACCCTAGTACACATGAGCTTGAGAGAGAGCGAGAGAGTAGTGGTAGGGGCAGTATGAGAGGAGTTGAAGGGAAGAGCATATAAGGCAAATTTGCTCAAAACACATTGTATGCATATATGAAATTCTTAAAAAAGAAAAAAAAAAATAAGCCAAGCTAACACATTGTTCATCTTCCTAGGGCAAAGCCTCTGAGCAAAGTGCTTTCAAATGTACCTTTAGCGAGTGTATTGTAGTTGTTCTGGCTTGATTATGGCTGCTGCAACCCTGAGAGTGTGCGTTGTGGGCTTCTGGAACTGGAGATCAGCCATTGCAAAAGTAATTGGGACAAATGTCAGGAACCAGCAGAAGTTTGCCTCCACAGTCAAGCTGTGGGGCTTTGAAGAATCAGTGAATGGGAGGAAGCTGACAGACATCATAAATCACTACCACAAAAATGTCAAATATCTTCCAGGACACAAGCTGCCAGAAAATGTGGTTGCCACCCCAAATCTCAGTGAGGCAGTACACGATGCCGATCTACTGATGTTCACCACCCCGCAACAGTTCATTCACAAAATCTGTAATGAGATTATGGGCAGGGTGCCCAAGAAGGCTCTGGGCATCATCTGCATCGAGGGCTTAGATGAAGGCCCAGGAGAGCTGAAGCTCATCTCTGACATCATTCGAGAAAAGACAGGGATGGAGATCAGCGTGCTGACGGGGGGCTAATACAGCCAGCGAAGTGGCTGCCGGGAAGTTTTGTGAGGCCACTTTTGGCAGCAAAGTCATTCAGAATGGCCGCCTCTTCAAAGAGCTGCAGCAGACCCCCAACTTCTGCATCACTGCGGTGGACGATGCTGATGCTGTGGAACTCTGTGGAGTACTGAAAAGCATCGTTGCTATGGGAGCCACCTTCTGCGATGGCCTTTACTGCGGGAACAACAGTAAGGCTGCCGTCATCTGCTTTGGCCTTGTAGTGAAAGATCACTTTCACTAGGATCTTCTGCAAGGGTCAGGCAGCTGTGGCTACCTTCCTGGAGAGCTGCGGCTTGGCCCACCTCATCACTACCTGCTATGGACAGAATGACTGCAAGGTGGCCAAGACCTTCTTCGGAACTGGAAAGAGTATTGGAAAACTAGAGAAAGGGGTGCTGAATGGGCAGATGCTTCAAGGCGTTGAGACCTCTGCCTCAGTGTACCGCTTCCTCAAGCAGAAGGGGCTTCTAGACAAGTTTCCATTGCTCACAACAGTGTATCAGATTTGCTATGAGCGCAGACCTCCCACAGAGATGCTAACCTACCTCCAGAGCCACCCTGCACGCATATGAATGATATCTGGCAACGGCTAGGACAGCTCTGCCTCACCTACAGGGGATCGTGCGGGGCGATGATGATGACGACGGTGACTACACTTGGAAACCAGGACCCTATTTGATCATAATATAAAATACTAAATACATATGAAGTTATGAGAGGAGGTTCATTGGATGATGTGTATTTTGTAGCAGCTAAACACAGTTATGAATGCGTGTGTTCCTTTCTTATCGTGTATGCTTCTATTATCCAGTCACCCCCCTGAGACTGGCTAAGACATCACTGGGACTCCTTGACTTCTAGTTAGTTAGTTATGAATGCTATAAGCCACCTTTTTGGAGGCCAAGGGGTCATTTTCAGCCAAGGGAGATGTATGTGTGACTAAGAGTCCCCAGTTTAGCAGTATCAGGCCCACTCTTAGCAATCCAGGACACTATAAGGCTGTGTTTTAGTATCAATCCCCCCACCAAGTTCACGGCGCCTACTACAATTTAAGAGCCACCATGCTAGAGGATGTATTTGAGTGTGACCTTGTTTGAACAGTGGTCTATGGATGAGATCCTAGATATAAACTGTCCCAGGGTCTAGTGGCTGTTCCAGGTGACTTTGGGAACAGCTGCGTCATACAGTGCTCAGAAGGTGTACACTGGATGCTAGGATCTCGGTAGAACCTGTTAATCCAGGAAGTCCCAAACACTTTAGACTGTGGAGGTTATTTTTAACAAGGGATTTTGAAGTTTCTAGGGAACACTGATGTAAGGTGACCCTCATTTTATGCAGAAAAGAATGAGATGAGTAAATGCACATGGCATTGCTTTTTCTTTGTAGCCTAAGCTGACCTCAAACATGTCATATTCTTCCTTTGTCTCTTGAGTTGCTTGAGTTACAAATGTATGCCACCATATCTAATAAGTGATGTAGTTTGGGGCCTTTCAAAGTTCAGTTCTGCCTTAAATCATTGAGTAAGCTTCTAAGTGATGCTTTCAGCTTTAGACAACCTTACAGCCTGAAATTCTCATTACACATTTAGTTCTATAACTAAAATGGTAATGACTAGTGTCTACCCATGACTGTTAAAAGAACACATAAATGTCATACTGTCATGTGATTTAGCTTGTGAGGGTTTTAGTTTCCCTCTTCCATCCTGGTTTGGCATGGTTTTCCACTTCTATAACTAAAAGGATCATAACGTTTTCTTGAAATTAAGAAGTACCCGGCCGGGCGTGGTGGTGCACGCCTTTAATCCCAGCACTCGGGAGGCAGAGGCAGGCGGATTGCTGTGAGTTCGAGGCCAGCCTGGTCTACAAAGTGAGTCCAGGATGGCCAAGGCTACACAGAGAAACCCTGTCTCGAAAAACAAACAAACAACAACAACAACAACAAAACAAAAAAAAAAAAAAAAAAAAAGAAGAAGAAGTACCTAAAGAAGAAATTTGGAGCATTTTACAGGCCAAGAAGGCACACAGCAGATTATATATTTCGGCAGTTTTAGTGTTTTTATGTCAATTAATTTTTATCTCCCAAACAATCTTTTTAAAGGTTTTTTACATTGATAACAAAGAATTACTTTTCAAAATATAAAAGGGGTTGCAAGCCAACTGTTATGTCTTTAAGGAAGAACAAGAAGAAACAGAAGGATGAATTTTGCATTGAACTTACTCTCTGGGTTTTGTATCTCCAGATCCTTTCTTTTTAAACGATTCTTCCTGTTTTAAAGTCTGTTGCTATCCATGTAGCGACATGGTCCTCAGCCTTCCTAATGCTGCAACCCTTTAATACAGTTCATTATGTTGTGGTGATCCCCAACTATGAAACTATTTTGTTACCGCTTCATAACTGTAATTTTGCTAGTTGTGGATTGTAATGTAAATATCTGATATGCAGGATATCCAATATATAACCCTCAAAGAGGTTGTGGTGAGAACCACTGATCTAGAGCCTACTTATCATAGTCTGTATATGACAGTTTGAGATCTGATAACTACAGGTAGAAATTCTTTTGCAGCATCTGCCTTTTTAATCATGTATTGAGGATGCTTCTTACGAGCTGTGACAATGGGCAAGGTAACACCCTGATTAGAAACTCAATCTATGGATATAAAACTCCATCCATGTATTGCATCTGACTTCTTTACTACAGTATGGGACAAATCCCTGTCTAGCTCTAGGGGATAAAGCTAGATCATGGTTTGGTCAGGTCCAAGGGGAATTTTAATTTCTGAACTAATTCCTATTGGCTAGCCTCTGACTTACACATATACTGCATTTATTTACTAACTATAGGTGGATATATAATGCAATTGATAAGAAAGAAAGAAAGAAAGAAAGAAAGAAAGAAAGAAAGAAAGAAAACTAAGTGCACCTTTACTAGCTGCACCCACAGAGCATCAAGGATCTCATCTGGAGATGAAGAGAGGCACAAGAAGCAGAATCAACATCAGAAAGCACTCATTGTACACTGGCTCCATGAATGCTTAAGGGTTTATGTTTGATTATGTTTTCATTTATTCATAAAATGTTTCATGTCTTGTCTCATTTATTGCTTTATGGTCCAAAGCTCTCAACACTCTATCATGAACCCAGTATATATACCTGATAAATATGTATTGAATGAGAAAATGCATGAGTGAAAATGATGCATGAGTGTGCATAACTAATGGAATTATATTGAAAAGACTTGAAGAAATAAAGTATTGGGACACCCTTTTCCTTCCTCAGACAGTGATAGGATTTAAGGAAGATGGAATTTCTTTGTTGTCTTTGTGTGTCATAATGGTAAAAAGTTTATATTAAAATATTCTCAATGAGTGGTACTAGATAATGGTTTTGCATGAGGGGAGAATCTTTCTTTAATACAGAGGACATCTAACTATAATTTTAAGAGGAACATGATAGACTTTGTTGACATTTCATTCATATATTTAACAACCCAGCTGTGGCAGTGTCCTGTTACCATGTCACCTCTTGCAGTAGGCCCTGAAAGGCTGGAGTTTGAATGTAAGACCCCGTTCCCCAAAGGCATCTGTAGATGCAAGACACCTGGACCTGGGTAATGTGTCTGGAGCCCTGGCTTGGCGACAGCCAGAGGATGACTGAAGCCATTGATTTTACTCTAAACTACAGTTGTCTAAGTTCCAAGCCTGAGAAAATAAGCTGCCATTACGATGAGCACTGTAGACAAGGATGGGTAGCTCTTGCTCTAAGTAAACCACAGATTCCCCCTGTGTAACTCATGAGCCAGATGGAAAGTGCTCAGTACAATATGGCATTTGATGCTATCATCCTCATTGTCTATATGATCCTTATTCAGTTGAAAACCCTACTGGAACAGCTCTTCAGTGTGTTGAGACAAGGTTTTTTGTGCCTTGAGCTGAACCCATGAGATTTACATCTGTGGATGGACACTACATTTTGCAACAGGGAAGGTGTTGGATTACTGGAGCATCATGAAAAGTGCAGAGGAATCTGCTACTCTGTGGCACTTTGCTTTGGGGAGATCAAGTTCATAGCTGAGCTTACAGCAAGTTAGCAGAAAGAGAAGCAAGCTATCATCACACAACCTTCCACAGCGACCACAGCTTTCAGGGCTTTTATTGAAAGCTATAGTCATAGGTGCCAGCCTCCACACTCCTGCAGACAACAAAAACCCAGGGAGCATGTGCCCTTTTGAGAACCTCATAAACATTGTGTCCTTTCAGCCCACCTTCTGCCACCTGCAACAATGCGTACTGCCTCAGAATCAGGTTCCCAAACAGGAAATCCACAGATCCTTAATGCAACAGTAGGTACTTAGTGTCCATACCATTTCAGGCTGAAAATTAACAGTGTGCAAGGTGTCTAGTTGCTGTTTCTTGAAAAGAAGGCAAAGCCCATTTGAGTGAATCCAGCTCATACAGCATTGTCACTAAACTTGAAAGGACACAATTATTTCCTGAGGTCAAAGGCAAGCTTGACAGGAAGACCTTGGCACAAAGAAGGGCCCAACCTCTGCACTAAATGATAAACACCTTCCTTTGACAAAGGTGCCCTCAGGATCCCCTACAGCACCTTCTTCATAAACAGCAGGAGGAAATGCACAGCTGAAACATATACAGCCATTTCTGAGAGGTATTTGTTTACAGTGATGAGAAAAGTAACTACTCCATAGGCTATAGACTTGTTAGATCAAAAAAACTACTGTATTTCTGGGCTGATGCAGGCATGAAGACACCATATTTGAAATAGAATTCAAAATATCTCTGAGGTTCCTGATACTGCCTCCAGGAGGGAGGGTAAGCCCTATTCAATATTTTCACAGCTTATGACTCGTAATTCGAATTCCAGAGAGATACCATCTGATTGACCTTGACTCTTGTCTAGGAAAGGACATTTCACTACATTTACTCTCAGACTAGACTGAAGAAAAAAGACAGTTTTCCTGAACACATAAGGTTTTCTGCTCGTTTCAAAAAGCATGTGGTGGATATAGAGTAAGAAAGAAGCACAAAAGGCCTTCTAGAACCTTCCAGATTTGTGGTTCTTTGGGATTGTGGCCACATTATATTTCAAAGCCTGGCGTTCATGACCTAACTCAGTGAGTTTTAATTACAGGAGAGAAATAGCTTAATATTCTTGACTCATAATGACCACAGAGTTGGTACTCTAAACAAAATTAGATTGTCCATTATCCTCTCCCACTTGTGTGCTTAGCATCTCTGGATAGGAAGGAGTCCTTAATGTGAAAATCTAGAAAGACCGAGTCAGGGTGGCTTAGTGGACTCTGCACCATCTATCTCAACTATGAGTCCCATGTCAACCACTAACCCTTTGCAAATCACTCAACATTTATATGTATCTCACTGTCCCCAAGCTATAGCCTTATTTTATGTCAAGATTAAATTTGGCAACGGATGAAATGCCAATAAATGGCTGGACCTCATGTTTGAGAATAGTTTCTTGTTTTCAAAATAAATAATATTATAACTCCTACTATCATCCTCACTGTTACTACACAGGCAGGGTTCATCTTTCACTGGTTGTGTGCAGGGTAAGGTAACAAAGATGGCTAAGCTCTTCACATCACTGTTTCTGCTGAAGGAAAGAAACACATCTAAAATAAAAACACAGTGTCTCAGAAGTAAAGGGAGGTTAAAGTCTCACAATCTTACCACTTGGAGCACACTGCAAAGATCTACTAAAACCTGTGTAGACAGATATTCTCAGTTTGTCAAGAGTAATTGCATACCTAAAGCAAACGGAACAAAACAAAACAAAAACAACAGAGTCCCATAGATTTTATTTCCAGTCAGAACATCCTTTAAATGTCTACATGTGTGTGTGTGACCCTGTCTGGTACTGTGCATATGCAGGATCCTTCAGAGGCCAGGAGAGGGCATTAGGTTCCTTGGAACTGAAGTGATGGTCCTGAGCCACCATGTGTGTTCTGAGAGCTAACTCCAATCCTCCCTCTACAAATACAACTGCTGAGCCACCTTTTCCACTGATTATATCACTTTTTAAAACATCTTTATGTCTCTGGTCAGACACTATTTTTGTAGACAAAGGATCACTATGTACTCTTCTGGTTTTACTCTTCACATAAATACACTTTTTTTTTTTTTTACAGCAACAGATTGGAATAGAACAGCAAACGAAAAAGGGAGAACAATTTTGTCCCACAAAATAGGTGAACTCTAGACATCCACAAAGCAGAATACCACTTAGATATAGATCTCCTTTTAGACTACAAATATTTTTGAGAAAACTCAACTTCTTCGGATGAACATACCAGAAGTTAGCTACAAGGTCCTCTTCATTTAAAGAATCTGAAGCCACGCTACTAGGTTGACCTATAGGATCCTCAGCCATGGGCATAGAATCTATACAGACAATATTTAATCACCCTTATTGAAGGGAGGTTTGTTTGGGTTTTTCAAAGATACATTTCAGTTTCTTAATGGTCAGTTCATTAGACTATCTGCTTCCTGTGATGAGTGACTTAGTAACAGGTCATTTAGTTCTCCATTAATCTATGCCTTGGAAACTCTAAGAGGGGGTATAGAGCAAACCTAGGGCATAGGTGGAGAATTGGGGCTCAGAGAAAAAAACATTCCCCCATTTCACATACCTTTGAGAGTCACCTTCAAAAGGAAAAGCTACTTTATTTTTTTTTTAAACTTTTTTTTTACATTTATTTTATTTTTTATTGCATATGAGTGCTTTACAGAAGAAGGCACCAGATCTCATTATAGATAGTTGTGAGCCACCATGTGGTTGCTGGGAATTGAACTCAGGACCTCTTGAAGAGCAGGTGGCACTCTTAACCACTGAGCCACCTCTCTAGCCCCCGGAAAAGCTACTTTAAACATCATCAAATGGTCTGTTCTTCACTCCCTCCACTGGCTGTCTCATTGTTTTGAGGGTGAGATTATCTTTTAGCTGCCTCCTAAAATAACAAACACTTTGGTTCTTGGTAATAGGGTTTCCAGAGTGTTGATCCTAATGATTTCTATTTGAAATTAGAGTTCAGTGAGATAGGAAACCAAACAGAGGTGAAAATACTTCCAAGAGATGAAAGCCAGGAGTATATCTAGGCTTTATGCCCACTCTGTGAGTCATGCAAAGGGATCATCAGGAAATAAAATCATAGTACAGTGCCACTTTATTGTTAATGGAATTTAACTTGCTCTTAACTCAGCAGCAAATAAAAACTTCTATGGTCCTTTGCAGCTCTAGCATCCCATTATTTCTGTGAAGTATCACTGGCTGACTATTTTAATCAATGTTGGCCTGGATACAGTCTAGTGAAATGCAGGCCGTCTTAATACAATTTACATTTTTTCCCAATTACCATTTAATTCATCTGATATTTGCCACATGGTAAACCTGTCACATTCCAGATAGAAGGTCTCCGCTAATTTTTTATTTTATAAATAACATTTAGTGCTATCTTTTTTAATTGAATAATAATATATATTCACAAAAGGGTATTTTGAAAACAGACTCATAAAAATTAAATAAAAATTGTGGTAGTAACTGGTCGAGACAAATATAATTTATATTATCTGATGTATGATTTTGTGTTTTATTGAAAGTATTTTTAATGTAACATATCCTATTTACAGTTTTTTCTTCCTTTGCTTCTCCCAATTTGTCTCCACCTCCATTTCCATCCATCTCCACCAACATTCGTCTTTCCTTAGAAAAGAAATGGACATCTAAGGGATATAATAAAATTTAGTAAGAGAAAACAAAACAAAACAAACAAATATAGATGAGACACACAAATAGAAGGAAAGAGGCCCAAGAAAAGGCACAAGAAAAAGATACAGATACAGAAATTCACCCATTCCCACACTTAGAAATTCCAATAAAACACAAAACCGGAAGCTATAAAAAATACCAAACATTGATTAGATGGCCAGGATCCAAATCAAGACTGACAAAAAAAAAAAAAAAAATGTCAATGAAACAATTCCTAGTGATATTCTGCTATACACATAGATGGGTACCTAGCCCATTCGTCCTCAGAAAGGCTTCCTCCAGCAGATGATGAGAGATACAGAGACCCCCCCCCCCCAGCCAAACATTAAGCTGAGCCCAGGGAATCACCCAGAAAAGGGGGAGAAAGCATTATAGGAGTATAAGAGATCAAGGGCACCAGAAGAACATGGACCACAGAATCAACTAAGCAGGGCTCATAGGGCCCATCACAGAGACTGAAGCAGCAACCAATGTGCACATGTGGGTCTGCGCTAGGCCTGAGACTTTTCTTGGCCCCCAACAGTGGAAGTGGGGCATCTTTGACTGTTCTGTCTTTTCCTGTTATCTTTTCCTTCCTCCTGTGTTGTCTTGTCCAACTTTAACATGGGGACTTATGCCTAGTCTTGTTGCATCTTGTTATGACATGTTCAGTTGATATCACTGGGAGGCCTGCTTTTTGCTGCAGAGAAATGAAGGAGGAGTGGATCTGAGGGAGAGAGAAGGTGGTGTGTGTGTGTGTGTGTGTGTGTGTGTGTGTGTGTGTGTGTGTGTGTGTGTGTGTAGACTAGGAAGAGGGGAAGGAGGGGCACTGCAGTCAAGATGTGTTGTATGAGAGAATATATATATATATGTGGGGCAAAATAAATAAATAATAGGAAATAACAAATAATACCTTTTTAAAAGATAAAATGGTAAAAAGAAGAAGTGGGGGTGAGGAGGAGGAAAAGAAGAAGCCCTGATGTGGCCCTATCAAATAATGAACCACCAATATACCATTCATTTCATTTTCATTGGCCATCTACTTCTGCACATGCGGCCTAAACTTAAGAATAATTTGTTTCCCCAGTGAGACTCCCTTGGAGAAAATTAATTTTCATTTGAAGTGGTAATCAACGGGAGATGGCTTCTGGGTTTAGGGATGGGCACATGTGTTGTCTACTTCTCCTTTCAGCTCTAGGAGCCCCTCTGCTACAGACCTATGTAGGCCCTGAAAATGCTGCCTCAATCTCTGAGTTCATATGTATGGCAATCCTGTGATTTAGAAGGCCTTGCCTCCTTGGTGTCCTCTGTCCACTCTGGCTCTTATACTCTTTCCTCCTCCTCTTCTCCAGGGTTCCATGAGCCCCAAGGCGGTGGCAGGGGGCTCGAGATTTGATGGATAAATTCCATTTGGGGCTGAGTGTACCAAGGTATCTCGCTCTTTGCATAATGTCTCGCTGCGGGTCTCTGTATTTGTTCCCATTAGCTAAGGGACGAAGCTCCTCTGCTGTTGGCTGAACAAAGCACTACCAATCTATGAGTACAGCGGAATGTCGCTAGGAGTCATTTTCCTATATTCCTTTAGCAGAAGAGCAGTGTTCAGTTTTGACCTAGGTCTCTGGTTTCAGGTTCTTGGTCACTCAAGGAGTGTTGGGTATTGGTTCCATCCTATGGAGTTAGCCTTAAATGCACTCAGATATTTAGTTGGTTATTCACACAACCTTTGTGCCACCATTGCACTATAGGACACCCCATCTTGCAGGTAGGACACTATTGTATATTGAAAGTTTTGCTGCTGAGTTGGTGCCTGTTTCTCATTTGGTAGCATGAAGACTGCTTGCTAGTACCAAGAATACTAGCTGTCTTAGGGTTTCTATTGCTGTGAAGAGACACCATGACCACTGCATCTCTTATAAAGAAAAGAATTGAATTGGAAGAGCTTACAGGCTCAGAGGTTTAGTCCATTATAGCCATGATCAGAAGGGTGCCAGCATGCAGGCAGACATGGTACTGGAGAAAGAGATGAGAGTTCTACATCTGGATAGCAGGCAGCAGGAATAGAACTGGCTTGAGCTTCTGAGACCTCAAAACCCACCCCTTAATGACATACTTCCTCCAACAAAACCACACTCACTTCAACAAGGCCACACCTTCTAGTATTGCCATTTTCTATGGACCAAGTATTCAAACACATGAGTCTATTAGTATTCTAATCACCACAGTAGTCTATAGGGATGAAGGTTCTTGGTAGATACTAGTTGTTTTGTTCATGTGCAGTGACATGTTTGGTATTGTTTTCAGCACAGGGTCTTGTGGTCAGTCTTAGAGAGTAACTTGTAGATACCACCTTGTTTTTTTTTTTTTTTTCTTCATGTCCAGTGACATGTATAGCAGTTGTTTTCAGCAACAGGGTCTTATGGTCAGTCTTAGAAAGTAACCTGTAGTCTTGGCAACAACTTGGCTTGTTTGGGAGTTCTCATGAGACTCCTTTGGTCAAGATGTACCCAATTGCCAGTACTGAAGCTTCTTTTGGTGATGAAAGAGGTACAGCTGGGGCTCTGTGTCGCCCATTACTCAATGATTTCATTTACATTTCCTTCATATATGCATAAAATTTAGAAAGCTCCTTTTGTATTTGTTTTCATATTACTCTTCAAATGACCCTTAATGTTATCTATCTAACCCTCATCCCTAGCTTTCTTCCTCCTCCCTACTTGATCCTTCCATGCAAACACCCACCAATCCATCCACAGTTATTGCATTTTCTTCTCTAGACAGATCTATCTGTTCCCCCCAACCTCGTATTCTATGCCCAACATCTGTGTTTCTATGAATTGTAGCTTATCTATCATAGACTTAAAAGCTAATATCCACATATAAGTGAATACATAACATTTTTGACTTTGTCCAGGTTACCTCACTCAGGATAATTTTATTTCTAGTTCCATACATCTAAGTGTGAATTTCATGATTTAGTTTTTAACAGCTGAATAATACTCCATTATGCAAATGTACCACATTTTCCCACCCATCTGTTTAGGGATTTCTAGGTTTTGTTCTTGCTATTATGAACAGAGCAGCAATGAATTCCTGTTCATTGAGCAAGTGTCTCTGTGGTATAATGAAGAATCCATTGGGTATATGCCTAAGAGTTGTATATTGAGACAGATAGTTTCCATCTTCCTGAGGAACTGTCACACCATTTTGCATAATAGCTGTACAAATTTGAACTCCCACCAGCAATGGATGAGTGTTCCATTTACACCATATCCTTGCCATCATGCGCTGTCACTTGTTTTATTTATCTTATCCATTCTGCCTTTCCCTGATTACTTAAGGATATTTAACATTTCTTTACGTGCTTCTCAGCCATTTGAGTTTCTTCCTTTGATAATTCTTGGTTTAGATCTGTTCCACATATTTAGTTGGGTTATTCGTTTTCTTAATATACAGTTTTTAAATTCTTTTGGACTTTTAGCCCTCTTTTGAATGTGAAGTTGGTAATAAAATCTTTTCCCATTTTGACGGTGTCTTTTGCCTTGCAGGAACTTCTTAGTTTCACAGGTCTCATTTATTAGTTGCTAATTTAGTGCCTGTGTAAATGGTATTCTGTTTGGAAAGTCTTTTCCTTTGTGAACAAGTTTAAGGCTATTCCCCACTTACTCTTCTACCAGGTTCTGTGTATCTGGTATTATAATGAGATCTTTGATTCATTTGGAGTTTTGTGTAGGGTGATAAGTATGAATCTATTTGGATTATTCTATATGCAGCCCTCCAGTTTGATCAGCACCATTTGATGAAGATGCTGCCTTTTTTTCTAGTGTATGTGTTCAGCTTCTTTATAAAAAAAATCAGATGTCCATAGGTGTGTGGATTTATGTCTTGGTCTTCATTTTTTTCCACTGATCAATGTATTACCTTGTTGCTTTTATTACTCAGGTTTTGTAATGTAACCAAAGATACAAGTCTTTTATCTTCTTCATAAACCTGGTTATATTCCTTGTATTTTTATGCTGTGGTGGACCATTATTTCAATATGGTTATCAGCACTATTGGTTTTGCACCTATACTCAAGGCAGAGCACAATTTCAGAAATTTTTTACTAATATTTTAATGATCAAATCTATGATATCTTCCTATTTTAGATTTAGAGAATTCTATGAAAATCTCTTCTAATCACCATATTGGTTTCAGCCAGTGAGAAAGGAGTTTGAAGTGGGTGTTAGTCTGTTAGCTAGCACTATCTGCCATAATGTCTATGTTGTAAAATAAGAGTTTGTATCCTTAATAAGCAATGCTAAAAGAAATAATTTTAAATTTTTATTTTTCCTTTGCCATAAAATGAATACAAGTTCATATAAAATTAAACAAAAGGAACCAAAATCCTCAGTGAATCTCAAAGAAGAAAGCAAGCAAAATAATCTTTGCCCTGTAATGACTCAGCAACCATACATGAATGAAGATAAAATTAAACACTAATGTAATAAACCTCCACAGTAGTAGTATTGATATTTCCTAAAGCAACCAAGTTCACTCTAAATAACTTTCTGTAGCCTTGCACCAGATTAAACTGGGTCCACTTAATTGATCATCGGGAGGACATGGACTGAATATGCATCATGCTATGTGTAAGTGATAAGGAACACTGAAATGCTATACATTAAAAGTAGATGTGTCTATGGGGGAATCAAAAATTTTCTTAGAAATAATAGCTTTGAAATTGTGTTTTAAAGTTGATTTATAAGTTTTCATGTGGACCAGGGGGAGGTTTCTGTAATTTAAAAAAATGAATATTTGAGGCCGAGAAAACAGCAGGTATAGGTACAAGCAGTTCTAGAAGGAGAAGAGTGAAGAACACATGCTTTAGATTTCAAGCAATGAGGGATTAGCAAACCATAAAGCTATGGTTATGGAGACTTAGAATGAGGACAAGCTGGAAAAGTAGACCATGGTCAGGACATTCACAGCCTTGCAGTATATGACATGAGAGGAGTTGTTCTTTTCTACCCTTAGCACAGGAGGAGACCTGAAGTGAGGCTAGGAGCATCTCCATCGTTGAGATCATGTTGGTAAAATGCCATACAGATCCACAGAAGAAATGCTTGGAGGCTTAGGAGTGAGGGTTTTGCCAAGCAATGAGCTGGGGAGAGAAAGAGCAGAGAAAGGTAGACATTTGGCCAAAGCCAATTGAGGCTAAAATCTGGTATCCTGGATAGAACAGAACAGTCATTTCCAGTTCCCTACTAATTCCTTGCCTTCCTGCTTATTATAATAGGGTTATCCCAAAGAAAGTCATATTCATATAGGAGTTTGCCTCATATTCTCAGAGGCTGAATCATTTCTAGCTGTAAGATTTGAAGAACATTAAATTTTCTTTTGTCAATCTTATCATCTCTCAGAGGAAAATAGAATATTCCATATTTCACAGGTTGATGATAGGAGTACATATGTGTCAGGCATTTACATCAGGATAGAAGACTTTCTGGAAACTGCTAAATAGTAAATACTCTCAATTTCATAAGTCACACAGCCTTTATCTAAACTATACAACCTGCTTCTATATCAGGAAAATAGCCATAGAGAACACAAAAAGTGTGTGTATGTGTGTGTGTGTGTGTGTGTGTGTGTGTGTGTGTGTGCGCGCGCGCGCTAATATGGGTTAGATTTAGCCTGTGACCATGGCTTGGGGTCCATGGCTCATGGCATTTACTTTGTATGATTGGATATATTGGATAATCACATTTATATTTTGATTAAGTGTTATTACTTGCTTTTGAACAGGGTCTCACCAAGTAATTGAAGCTGGCCTGGAACTCATGATCCTTCTACCTTAGCTTCTACAATGCTGGGACTTATAGGCTAGAGACTATAACAATATTATGTCACTCTTACTGCTGTCAACCGAACATCATATGCTTCTAGCTTCTTTTTGTTTAATAATTAGCAAAAACTATAATTTCGACATTAATACTCCCTCTGATTTTCTTTTTTACTTATTTTTTTGTGTGTGCATGTGTGTGTTTGTGTGTGTGCATGCATGCGTGTGTGTGTGTGTGTGTGTGTGTGTGTGTGTGTGTGAGAGAGAGAGAGAGAGAGAGAGAGAGAGAGAGAGAGAGAGAGAGAGAGAGAGAGAGGAAAGCTGTGTGAGATTATGGCCCCTCAACCATGCTTGGAGGAGCAGATGAGGGCGTCTGATCTCATATTCTAGAACTGGGATTAGAGAGGTCTG
Organism: Acomys russatus; assembly: GCF_903995435.1. Classification (NCBI taxonomy): domain Eukaryota; kingdom Metazoa; phylum Chordata; class Mammalia; order Rodentia; family Muridae; genus Acomys; species Acomys russatus. The sequence continues at coordinate 23,389,113 of NC_067153.1, read as the reverse complement.
TGAGCTGCCATTGCAGGTGTTGCGATTTGTACCTGAGTCCTCTGTAAGAACATCCAGTGCTCTTAACCACCGAGCCATCTCCCCAGCTTCCCTCTCACTGGTGTTATAAAGTCAAAGGCTTAGTAAATATGTTACAATATATTAGAATTGCTCATGAAGTTCCCTCTTAGTGATTAGTCTCCCTCAAGCACATAGGCATGCGTGGACTCATCCAGATAGACTCTTGAGGTAGATTTTGCAGATTTTTTCTTGATGCAGGTTTTTATAATCTCTAATCTTCACCATGAAAATTTGGGTTTGAAGTCACTTCACAGGACACAGTGTTTCACACAGATTGCACACAGGTGAAAGCCAATTTTTAACAAGACTGGTTCTTAACACTATCTTCACTGCCATCCTTGTTACTATTATCCAGAAAAGTCCCATTTCTCAAAGAGAGCACTCAGGTGCCAGAATGGGTTCTGCCAGCATCTTGGCATGTTTCCCAGGGACCCATCTGCTTCCACTGCTCAGTCAAGGTCCAACAATTCAGAACATATGGCTGGGACTTCTGATGTTGGAGAGCTGCTGCTGGAAACTCCTTGACAGCACACATTGGGTGTCAGAAGTCAGTTGGCCCAAGAAGTACATGAACCAGGCCCCAGACCTAAAACCATGTCAGAGTAACCATTCTGGCTGTAAAACCTAACATGTAAGCCCCAACATCTACCAACATGGAAAGACTTAATTCGTGAAAGATCAAGTTGATAGTTCCAGAAAAGTCTCTAAATGTACTGACCTTGCTTTTTAGCTTTTTCAGTTCTCCTTTTTGAGCATAAAAGACAAATGACTGTAAGGTTCAGGGCTGCAGAATTTGGGCAAGTTCCCCATGTGGCCACTGCCTGGCAATAAAGACTTTCCCTTTGGCTTTAAGTGTGTCATGCTCAACCATGTTCATAGCAGCCTTATTCATAATAGCCAGAACATGGAAAGAGCCTAAGTATCCCTTAGTAGAATAATAGATAAAGAAACTGTGGTGCATTTACACTATGGAATACTACTCAGCTATTAAAAACAAGGATTTCCCAAAATTTGTGGACAAATGGATTGAACTAGAAATGATCATAATGAGTGAGTTAACCCAGAAGCAGAAAGACTCAAATGGTATATACTCACTTATATCTGGACACTAGCCCAAGGAGCATGTCCCGTGAAAGTCTTCACTTACCAAGAAAGTTGGACTGTAGGTGAAAGAAGCATGGGAGAATGGAGAAATAGAAGGATCCAGAGGGTCCTAGAAACCTACAAGAAGAACATTATGATGGGCAGATATTGGCCCAGGGGTCCTGCTCAAACTACGGCACCAACCAAGGCCAATACATCCAGTAAACTTAGAACCCCTACCCAGCTCTATCATCCAATGTACTGGATGGACATTCTCCACAGCTGAGTGGAGAGTGAGGACTGACTTTCACACGAACTATGGTGCCCCATATTTGACCACATCCCTTGGATGGGGAGGCCTGGTGGCACTCAGAGGAAGGATAGCAGGCTACCAAGAAGAGACTTGATACCCTAGGATCATATGCAGGGGGAGGAGGTTCCCCTAAGTCACAGTCATAGGGGAGGGGAGTAGGGGGAAAGCAGGAAGGAGGGAGGAATGGGAGGATGCAAAGAATGGGATAACAATTGAGATATAATATGAATAAATTAATAAAAATACATATTAATAAAAAAAGAGTGTCATGTAGAGGTCAGGCAATGTGGGGCAAGCCTTTAATCCTAGTACTTGGGAGGCATAGGCAGGCAGACCTCTGAGTTGAAGGCCAGCCTGGTCTGCAGAGCAGGTTCTAGAACAGCCAGTGCTACTCAGAGAAACCCTGTATCCACACTGCCTCCTCGCCCCTGCCCAAAAAAAAAAAAAAAAAAAAAAAAAAAAATGTCTTATGGTAGTTTCTGTTGAGCTTACTCACAATGCTTGGTATTTATGAAAGCCTGAGTCTTATGGGAAAATTACCTCAAGATCTTAAAGGAGATGAAAATTTCCATTTTTCATTGTTTACATGCCAAGGTTCCACAGAAATTAGTATTTACTAGGAAGATAATCAATCTCGATATACAATGTTGGGTTATGTATCATGAAATCTGAAGTATATGTTCCAGTGGATCCTGGAGTGAAGGGTCAGATCTGAACATCTTCTGGCTGTCACAGAAGAGCTCTCTATATTGAAGTTTACTTAGCAATCCATCCCACTTTGCCACCACTCAAGATCAAAGTGTACTATAGTTGGGGGATACCAACTGGTCTGAGAATTGATGTTTCATTATTAAATCTGGATGCTAGTACAACTAGACAAATAACAATTCTCCATAAGATATATAGGTTGCTACAAAGTATGTAAACATTTTCATCTAACGTTAGATATTTTCAGCAATCAGACACATTTTTATCAGATTGTTAGTTTCTTGAGGGTGAATTAGACAAGTATAGTTCTTATTTTTGTATAGTTTACAATCTAATGGGAGGAAACTGAGAGTCAGCAATGATAGCCTCCTCCTAGAGTTTACCTACAGAGAGCTAATATGATATGCTGAGTCATGGGTGAAGCTGAAGAAGCCAATAGCAAAAGGAAGTATCTGAGAACTGGCAATAGAGAAGACTAGCTCTGAGATTGAAGAGGAAAGTGCCATGGTGTTTTGAAAGAAGGTGACTTAGCAAGATCTGGACCCAGTGGGGTCTGCTCAAACTACTGTACCTACCAAGGACAATGCATGCAGTAAACCTAGAACCCATATCCAGATCTAGCCAATGGACACCACATTCTCCATGGTTGTGTGGAGAGCAGGGACTGACTCTGACATGAACTCTAGTGCCCCATATTTAGCCACTTCCCCTTGGTGCAGAGGCCTGGTGGCACTCAGGGGAAGAGTAAGCAGGCTACCAGAATGAGACCTGATTGGCTGTGATCATACAGTGGGGGGATGGGGGGGAGGAAGTCCCCTTCTGTCACAGACCTAAGAGAGGGAAATAGGATTAAAGAGGGTGGGAGGGGAAATGGGAAGATACAAGTAAGGGGATAACAATTGAGATGTAATCTGAATAAATTGCTTAAATAAATAAAAAGAACAAACAAACAAAAAGCACTAAACTAAAAATCATAATATATATGCCAAGGATCTGGTACAGATGTGAAGACCTTATCCATGTGTGTAGACCCTGTGGATGCTCCTTCCGTCTCTGCGAATTCACATGAGCTTTAATCATGTTGAGTTAGAAGGCCTTTGTACCTTGGTGTCCTCCATAACTCTGGCATTTTTTTTGCCTCTCTTCCACAGAATTCCCTGGGCCATTAGGGGAGAATTCCATTTTGGGATGAGTGTTCTAAGGTCTCTCACTTTCTGCATAATGTCTGGCTATAGGTTGCTGCAGGAAGAAGCTTCTCTGATGATGGCTGTCCAAAGCACTGATCTATGAGAATAGCAGAATTTCATTAGGAGTCATTTTCTTACCATGTTTTGTTGTTGGTTTTATTTATTTTAATTTTTTAAAGAATGGTAGTATTTGGTTTTACCCTGGGTACCTGAGCTACCTAATCTTAGATTTGTTGTCATGCAAGTACTGTGGGGTATGGGTTCTATCTCATGGAGTGGGCCTCTAGTGAAATAAGATATTGGTCGGTTACTCCCACTGGCTTTGTGCTACCATTGCCCTAGAAACCCTTCTGGGAAAGACATCATTATATATCAAAGGGTTTGTGGCTACAAGGTGTTTGCATTACTTTTTTGGTAGCAACAACAGTACTTTCCTGTAACCAAGATGCAAGAACATAGGGGTGAAGGCTCTAGGCAGACACTAGCTTGACTTCTTCGTGTTCAGGAGTTGTATAGGTGTTGATTTTAGCAATGGGGAGTTGATATTAGTTAGTGAAGAGCAACCTATAGTTTTGGTAACAGCATGCATTGTTTTGTCTTTTCCAGTGGACACTGTGACCAAGAACTCGGTTAGATGTGATTCAATCCCTCTACTGGAAGCTACTGTATTATGTTTACATACTACCCCTCAATTGTACCTTAATTTTAACTGTCTCCCTATATTCCCTCTTTTCTTTCCCCTTTATTCCCATTCCCTGTTTGGTCCTTTTTCAGATCTCCCCAATCCATCCATAACAATCTATTCTATTATTTTTTCACTAGGGAGATCTGTCTGCCTTAATTGCGGAAAATCTAGAAACAAAAAATTTATCTGACAAAATGTACCTCAAATGAAAATTAATCAGAAGAGTTAGGGAAAGATACTACATACTCACCAGAAAGGAAAAATCCACCAAGATGACACTGCAATTCTTCACATGTTTGCACCAAACAAAAGGGCCACAAGCTTTTCATTTCCTCAGGAAGATGGGAGTTGATCTTCCTCAAGATTCTACTATAACACTCTTGGGCATATAGCCAAAGGGCACAGAAATACTCGCTCAACCATGTTAATTCTATCCATAATAGCTATAAATGAGAACCAACCTACATGTCCCTCAACTGAAGAATTAAAAGAAAAAATATGTGGTACATTTACACAATGGAGCATTACTCAGTCATTTAAAAAATGAAATCACAAAATTTGCAGTTTAATAGGTGTAACTATAAACAAGTCATCCTGAGTGAGGCAACTCAAACCCAGAAGGACAAATACGGTATGCATTTACTTCTATTTGAATATTAGCTTATAAATCAATGATGAGCAAGCTACAATTCATAGAACCACAGAATTTAGATGTACAGTAAGGGACTAGGGCAGACAGGACTCCATTACTGAAAGGAAACAGAGTAGACAGTTATGAATGGATTGAGGGTCTGGAAAGGAGGATCAAGCAGGGACAGTGACAAAAGGTAAAAGGAAAGATGGAGTGCAGGCAGACAGTTTAATTTTCTTTATTGAGTCTATTGACACTTTCAGGTTTTAAATGGTTTTATTAATTTTCTTCCACTCTTTGTGTTTCCATAGATTTTTGATTTATTCATTTCCTATCGAAGGAGCTCTTTCATATGCATAAACATTTTAAGCTCTTTTTCTTGTGCGATTGCTATGTTGCAATATCCAGGACCTTTTATGGTAGGTAGCTGAAGTCAAGTGGAGACATATTGTCCTGGCTGTTACATTGAATGTGTTTTCACATTAGTGTCTAGGCGTCTGGGTTTGGGATGATTGTATTTCTTGGTGCTGACATCTGTTCTTGTCTTTGTTGTGTGGGATTTCCCCCCTTGATTCTTGATGCTTTCTCTGGTTCTGAGGAGACTGTGGAAGCTGTGTGTTGTCTGGTAGGAAATTCTTCTGAGGTCTTTACTAGTCTCACCATGTCAGACTCTAGATAAAATGTGTCTCTAGGTATTGGAACTGACACTTAAGAATGGGATGGTCTAGGAGGGGAGACTGAGAGACTCCCAATGATGGAGAAAAGCAGGGTGTTCCCAAAGGATCTGCTCTGTCCTCTGTGAATGGAGGTAGAGAATGAGGAGAAACAAAAACAGGTGGTCTGCTACAAAGCTAGGCATGGCACTGTGGGATTGCACTTGGGGGACTACAAGGAATAGTAAATATCGGTAGTTATTTTATCTGCTTAGCTGGCCAGAGTAGCCTATGGGCTTCCAGAGAATAATTGTTAGAGTTTGAGGCCGGGATAAAGAAATGAAGAGAGACATTAGGAAGGGAAGTTATGTGTGATCCATTAGAGAATCAGTTAAGTGGGGGAAGAGAGCCTGCATCAGGTGGTCTGTTACAGCCTAGGAATTAGACTAGGTGATTGGTTTTAGAGGAGCAGAGGAAGAGGTAAAGATTTGCATTGAGACTATCTGATTCCCTGACTGAAGTGGTCTATGGGTTCCCAGGGATTGCATACTGGAGTTGGGGGCTGGAGTAAAGCAATGAATTGGGGGAGTGTAGTTAGGAGGAGATGATCAATGTAATCCATTGGCGAAGAGGAAGAGGGAAGGGGGAAAGGGGAAGAATGGAAGGGAGGCCTACCTCAGTATGTGATCTACTGCAGAGTTTGGGACAGGTCTGGTGGATTTTAGCCTACCTGTTTCCCTGGCTGGAGTCCTATTTTGTTTTCAAACTCTTTTATGACTCCTTATGGCAGAATTTAACCAACACCATGTAGAAAAGGCTTGTATTATGTATGTTTTTTTGTAGTTTGAAATTCATTATGGGTGAAAATAATGAAAAAAATAGGACATCTGGCAGGTATTACTTAGTAATAAAAAAATAGATAAATAATTATCTTGTTAACATTTCCACAGAGTCTGTTACCTATAAAGGATCTATGGTAGGCCCTCAGTAATTCTTGTCTAGTGGAAAATGGTGGGATGAAAGTATATGAGATTGGAGTTGCAGATATTCATTGGCTTTCACCCCTTCCCTGTTCCTCTTTAACTGTGAGTTATTGACAATTTCTTTAAATGGCTTTTCCCAAGTGTGAGCCTGAAGTAGCAATGCCTTCTTTTTAGGGTCTTTGTAAAAACAGTGATTTAAAAAAAAAAAAGTGTCTGGTATGTAGGTAACTTTCAAATACTATTATGTTCTTTCCTTCATTCTTTTAGACCATTTCAGTATTATTACTGCAATAATTCAAGGAATTTATAACTCAGCAAGCACAAAACTCAATGTTCAACATAACTGGCAAATATTTTAACAAAATGGGCTTTAAAATGCCTCAAAACAAGAGCAAAAGTAAAATAATGTTAGTTTGAGAAAAGATCAAGAAACCCAACCTAAGGATTAAAGGCATCTAAAATTCCACTCCCTAAAATAACTTTTTGGCTTCTACACCAGAACATTTTGAGACAATAATTTTATAATGTACAATTTGCCATCCCCAGGGTGATTGACATGCCTCTGATGTCTCCACACACAGCTTTCTTCCAGCAGAGTCATTGTCCAAAGCCAGAACTGCCATTCTACTCCCTGCCTCCTCAAACAGCCACCCATATACCTCTAGCACAAAGTTTGAATCCCATAGCAAAACATCCAAAGTTGCCTCTCAAACTCCAAGACATATCTTTGATCCATCCTCTTGGCACTCTACATGTCACAGATGAGTATCACTTCCCAATGCATATTTCCTCATACTCATTCCTTCTAACAGTTGCTATCTTGCTGGCCGGGTAAAACAGAGTTCATCGTTTAGATACTGGGCCCAGTATTTGTCCTGTATTCTTTTGGAAATGGTTGTCTCTAACCTTTCTGCACCCTGAACACTTTTCTATAGTTTTTAATGCTACCCTGAGTTAAGTGTGCCGTATGTCTGACACCCAAGCTAGACTGTGGGCTCAAGCCAACTTAGAGGATGCACACAGAGAACAGATGCCATTTGATCGAATGTATATGACTACATGGTTTCCAAAACAAAGTAAATGTGAGTGAATTTGTAGGATGGGGATTGTATCTACTCTAATAAAGAAGAATGGAACATGGTTTGTGTTGGCCAATTACTTTAGTATATTGGGCCTGCCTGGAGTGTGATTGAGAAAACTAGATTCTTCCTTTGTAAGCAGGGATCAATTGCAAATAGCATCTTGGCTTGGGGTAGAACTTTGTGTTCACATCTTTCTCTGTGCTGAGATTTTTTCCATGTGGTAACCTATGTATGGGGGTGGGAAGGGTCTGAGAGCATTTGGGGGAGGAGGAAGAATATGACCAAAATATATTTTATTTAAAAATCAAATTAGATATTGATTTAAAAAGAATATATATCAAAGCCAGTGCTATGTGAGCATAAATGAGCAAAGCTACTCGCACAATGGAGTAAATAGACAATTAACAATTGGCTGAAGTGGGATGACAGTTAAAGAAAAACAAACAAACAAGAATTGCTGATTCTCCATCATTTCTCCATGCGGCCACTTTTCACTTAGAAAATAGTCTCTCCAGGTGTGAACTTATTACTATTTGTCCCACTAAAAGGACATAATATCAAACTGTCCTATACTGTCTGTCATACCTTTACCCCCATAGATTATTGCAGCTCTGAGACTTTACTGGGGAAGTTTCTTTTTGCAGTGGTGATGGGTTAACAACAGAAAGTCACAACTGATAAATTGAAAGAGAATAAGTGATGGTGGAGTGCACAGCAACAAGAGGACATCTAGATAAACCCCCATCTCCAGGCTCTGGGACTATCAAGCAAGTAGGGATAGAAAGATTCTAAGAGTCAGACATCAGGGAGGACCTGAGAGAAACAGTGTAACCTGGACATCACAGAAACATTGCACTCATGAACTCATACCAGCTGTGGTTGCCTGCCCAAGACTCCCACAAGATCAAGCCAGTTAATACTCTTGAATAGAATGAGAAAGGATTCATGAGCTCTAGCTCTAACTAAGGAACTACTGACTCTTGTTGGCTTCTGAGGGAGTAAAAATCAGTTGACTTTAAGGTTGTGGCTCCTGGTAGGCCAACCATGCTCCAGTTGATGGCCTCTTATCCATGAGTATATGAGTACTGCAAAATGAACTAGAGATGTTATTAAAAAGAAGAAAATGAAGACATGAAGTTGAGGCAGGGTAAGAAGGTGAGTGGAGAGTTATAGGTGAAATGGGATGACAATACTAAAAATCACTCTGTGAAATTCTAAAAAAAACAAAAAACAAAAAACAAACAAACAAACAAAAAACCAAAAAACAAAAAACCAAAACAAAAAACAAAAAACAAAAAAGAAAACTTTTTTTCAAAGGGAAAAAACCCAGACTTTCTTTTGGCCCAGTTTTGTGACTCAGACACACCTGAGCATTTCTTTGGTTTATTACTATCATTAATTGTCCCTTGACCCCTTACTAAACTATATGTTTCCTAAAAGCTTTCAGTGTATTCCTGAAACCACATGCCTGTCCTCATCCCTTGTATCCATACTGGTTGAAGTTTTGTTGAATGAAATAAAATGTCTTGAATTCTTTATCCATAGCTGGGCTTTGTTTAAAACTCACACTGCACTGCAAAAGGTCATACCTCCTTGGCTGACTCTCTTTCCCTGCCCATCTCCCTCCAAGGAGGAAAGTACTTATTTTTGCTGTTTTTATTAGGTATACAGAGTACCTGTTTGATATTGGTCCTTGTCAATGACTAAGAATAAGTCTGGATTTAATAAATGTTTCTTGTTCCTGAAGGAAAAATGATAACATGGAAGACATAAACATAAAGTGGCACATCTCAAGGGGTGATTAGCACTGTGAATAAAATGAGGTTCTGTAAGGGGTAGCACCTGAACAAGATTTCCACTGAATGCTCATGACAGGCATGTGGAGACGGTGTCCTACAGGTTGAGAGACACTTGTTGTATTAGAGGAAGGATTTCCTATTGGGAACTAGGTGAGAGAATCAATAGAGAATTGGGAAATAGAAGGACCCCGAGGATCCTAGAAACCTACAAGTAGATCATTATGATGGGTGGATCTGGGCCCAGGGGTCCTGCTCAAACTATGGCACCAGCCAAAGACAATACATGCAGTAAACTTCAAACCCCTACCCAGATCTACCCAACGGACAGGACATTCTCCACAGTTGAGTGGAGAATGGGGTTTGACTTTCACATGAACTATGGTGCCCCATATTTGACCATGTCCCCTGGATGGGGAGGCCTGGCGGCACTCAGAGGAAGGATAGCAGGCTACGAAGAAGAGACTTGATACCCTATGAGCATATACAGGGGGAAGAGGTCTCCCTCAGTCACAGTCATAGGGGAAGGGAGTAAGGGGAAAATGGTAGGGAGGGAGGAATGGGAGGATACAAGGGATGGGATAACAATTGAGATATAATATGAATAAATTAATAAAATATATTAAAAAAGAAGACAATGCTACATTAGAATACTCCCACCACTCATTAAATCTGTCCCCAAGTTCATTTAGCATGTCCCTTGAAGGAAGCTTTTACCCATGGAACATATTTTTTATCTCAGGTCTTCTGTATCCATTACTAATAATTTCATTACTCTCTGAACATTTTCTTTCAATATTTATTCATTTCCACTAATATCCAAAATGAGATTTGGTCAGTGTTAGGTTATTTCTTTCCTTAGGCACATTGGAAATTGGATTTTTGTCCTTTGGTTTGATTGTACCTGTCCCAGCTAACTCCATAAAAGCTTGTGATTATTGACCATCTGTTGCTTTGATAGACTTTGGAAACCAACATAATAGTGAGCAACATTATGCCCAGGCTCCAGTATATGGCACTCACAGTACTGTTTTCTCACCTCCTTTTAAATCAAGAATCGTGTATCAAAATCTTCCCAGGGTTTATACATCACTCTGCCTTTCTGGGATATATCAGTGGACAAAACATTCAAGTATCCCCCTTTCGTGGGACGTGAATTATTGTTCAGGAGGAAAGACAGACATAAGATGCTGTAATGGAAGGACTAGGCAGTGGTTCTCAACCTGTGGGTTACGACCTCTTTGGAAGTTGCAAATGTCATATAATTACACAGGGTTCATAACAGTCACAACATTACAGTTATGAAGCAGCAACAAAATAGTTTATGATTTTAGGTGTCACTACAACATGAGAAATTGTATTAAAGGGTTGCAGCATAAGGAATGTTGAGATCCACTGAGCCAGAGGAAGACAAACAGAAATAGGAAAGACTTGCAACAGAAACCAGATCTTAGAGGCCAATGAAAAGTCATTGGCTTTAAGCTGCAGTGATTTACTCACCTTAGAATACAGCCTGGTCTGAATAGATTGCCTCTTTCATGTTCAAATAATCAGGGTTCATGGTCTTCATCACTGAAGGTCTCCATTACTTTGTACTTGGATGGTGTAATGTAGTGGAAGTTTTGGTTTCTTTAAAAACTCAGTTATGTCATATAGACATGGTCTTTGCCAGCTGCAGTTAGGAGAGAGCTTGGAGAGGGTTTAAATATTAGAGCCCAGAGAGAGGAGGATGCTTTGAGGGATGCTCTCAGAAAGAAGACTGCTGCTGGTTCTGGTGGGCCGCTGGATATCCTGACTACTGAGATTGGTATTTCCCCAAACAACCCTACTATGCAATGTCCCCTGGCCCTTCTAACCTTCTTTCTTTTCTCAGGCTTGGGGTGGGGGCGCGGGGGCATGGATTGCTTGGAATTGGTGATTGGCATTAAGGAATCACAAATGAAAACCATGGTTTTAAGAAGCTAGAGCACTGAAGCAGGACTGATCTACGAGCCAAATCTCCACCATGAATCTCTTCAACAAACCGAAGAGTGAAATGACCCCAGAGGAGCTGCAGAAATTGGAGGAGGAGGAATTCAACACAGGTCCCCTCTCAGTGCTCACACAGTCGGTCAAAAACAACACACAAGATCTCATTAACTGTGGCAACAACAGAAGCTCCGGGGCCGGGTGTAGGCCTTTGACAGGCATTGCGACATGGTGCTGGAGACTGTGAAGGAGATGTGGACTGAGGTCTCCAAGAGCGGCAAGGGCAAGAAGACGTCCAGGCCTGTCAACAAGGACCGCTCCATCTCCAAGATGTTCCTGCACGGGGACTCAGTGATCGTGGAACGGCAGAGCCGGCTCATCGCCAGCAAGGAGAGTAGGGGCCCTCCTGCCTGTGAGAGCCTGTTCGCTAGCTGCCTTGTCCAGCCCTGGCCAAGAATGGAAATAAAGCCCTGTGGGTTTTGGTTTGTTTTCAAAAAAAAAGTTTTAAAAGATGCCCAACAGTATATCTTTCCATATATTTACTTATTTTTTCAAATATTTGAAGTTATAATATTTGTTTGTGGTATTTGTTGGTACAGGAATCAAATCCAGGGCACCATGTATTTCACTCCGTGGCAGGTTTTATTTATTTATTTATTTATTCATTCATTCATTCATTCGTTCATTTGTTCATTCATTCATTCACTTTAGAGCCTGGTCCCAGCCCCTTCCCTCCTCTCCTCTCAGTCTTACCCTCACACCCATCTCCCCTCATTACCCCATCTCCTTCTCAGAGAAGGGGAGGGCCCAAAGCTGTACCAATCCACTCTGGCACCTCAAGGTACAACAGGAGTAAGTGCTTCCTCTCTCACTGAGGCTTGACAAGGCAGCCCAGCTAAGGGAGAGAGATCCAAAGGCAGGCAAGAGAGTCAGAGACAGACCCCGTTTCAACTGTTATGAGACCCACATGCTGACCAAACTGCTCATCTGCTACATATGTGTATGGGGGTCTAGGTCCAGCCCATGTATGTCATGCCCTTTGGTTGGTGGTTCAGTCTCTATGAACCCCCATAGGCTCAGGTTAGTTTACATTGTAGATCTTCTTGAGGTTTCCTTGACCCCTCTGGCTCCCTCTGTCTTTCCCACTCTTTGACAAAACTTCCCTGAGCTCAGCATGTAGTTTGGCTGTGGGTCTCTGCATCTGTTTCCATCAGCTGCTGGATGAAGCCTCCCAGAAGACAGCTATTCTAGGCTCCTGTCTGCAGTCATAATAGAATATCATTAATAATGTTGGCTTGGCTCTTTCCCATGGTCACAAGTTAGGACAGTCATTTGTTTGCCATTCACTCAATTTCTGCTCCATCTTTATTCCTATACTTTTTGTAGCAAAACAACTTTTGAATCAAAGGTTTTATGAGTGAGTCGGTGTCCCCTCCATCCACTGAAAGCCCCACCTGGCTGCAGGAGGTGGTGAATTCAGGCTCCTTAACCACCTGCTGCTAGGAGTCTCAGCTAGGGCCATGCCATAGACTTCCTGGGGCCTCCCCTGTCTCAGAGATGAACTCCAACAACTCTTCCCATACTCAATTGCTAGACCCTGTTACCCTCCCCACCCTGTCAAAATGGCAGCCTACCGAAGGCGAGATCTTCACCAACCCTACATCTGGCAGAGGGCTAATATCATAAATATATAAAGAACTTAAGAAATTAAACACCATCAAAACAAATAACCCAATTAAAAATGGGGTTCAGAGTTAAACAGATAATTCTTGACGTAGGAATCTCCAATGGCTGAGAAGCACTTAAAGAAATGTTCAACAACCCTAGTCATCAGGCAATACACATCAAATTGACTCTGAGATTCTCTCCTACATCCCTCAGAATGCCTAAAATAAAAAGCTCAAGTGACAACACATGCTGGTGAGGATGTGGAGCAAAGGGAACACTCCTCAGTTGCTGGTGGGAATGCAAACTTGTATAACCTCTATGGAAATTGGAAATCAACCAGACATTTTCTCAGAAAATTGTGAATCAATCTACCCAGTGATACCACTCCTGGACTTATACCCAAAAGATGTTCCAAGGACGCTGACTCAACTATGTTTCTAACAGCTTTATTCATAATAGCCAGAAACTGCAAACAACCTAGATGTCCCTCAACTGAAGAATGGATAAAGAAAATGCAGCACATTGACACAATGGAATACTACCTATTTATTAAAAACAAAGACATGCAATTTGCAGGCAAATAGATGGATCTAGAAAAGATCATCCTGAGTGAGGTAACCCAGACACAGAAAGACATGCATGGTATGTACTCATAAGTGGGTATTAGCCATAAATTAAAGGATAACCATGCTACAATCCGTAAGCCCAAAGAAGCCAAGGAGGGCCAAATGGGGGATGCTTGAATCTTATTCAGGAGAGGAAATAAAATAGACACCCATGGCAGTTTTAAAACAGAGAAAATGGGCCCCAACAGTGAAAAGAAATAGTCTTGATGTCTCTCCGAAGATGCAGAGAGTTTGCATGTGAACCATTTCCAGGGTCACTTTATTGGAACAAGCTCCAACCACCCTAACCCTGATCTTCCTACCTCCAGGACATCCTCTTCTCGTTGAAAATATGTCATCAGCCGTCTAACTGATGGATCCTGATCCATGCTTTGCTGTCAAGGTGAGATCACAGCTTGCTAGTTTCAAGGGTTCCTGGTCAAGGTTGGTTAGGAGGACTCTGTATGGATGGGACTCTGTGTCTCTACATACCCACATCTCCTCTTTAAGAATCAACCATATTTTTGAAAAAACAAACAAACAAACAAACAAACAAGAGTCAGCCATATTTGTTCTCTTTAATTCAGTGCTGCTACAGATCTTTTACCCAAGCTGTCTCCCATTTTCTCAGTTTGGAAGCTGCTAGCCTGAACTTCTTGTCTATTCAGCTAATTAATTTTATTCCTTCTCAAGTCTCTGATGGGGTTGAAGACCAGATAGTTTAGTTTTATAATTAAGCCTTTACAATTTAATTTTACAATTCTTGCTTTTTTGAATCTTAGCTTTAACATTTCCACTTAATACTCACTTATAATATCTTTGGGATCTCAAAATATATTTTTCCATAAAATATGTGCTGGAGTCTCAATAAGTGTTGAGTGCATGGGCATATACACGAGTACAAGCCCAGCACTAGCACACTCATCACTCCCCTATGGTTTCCACTATTCCCATGCAAAAAAGTATATATTTAAACTTAATTGTTTTTCATTTCAAATAAAATCTTTACTAATGTGACAGAGTGACATTTTTATGAGAAAAAAGAATCTGTATTATCTTAGCCATTGTTATTTTTTTTGTCAGGAAACCTGGCCCTTATCAGAAAGCCCCGAGCTTAGTGAAAAATGGAAAACTCCATTTGTCTGTGAGGCTTCCTCTTTTCTGCCTGGTGGATCCCTGGACCCCACGCCCTCTTCCTGAAGAATGTCATGTGGTCCTTAGGGAAAATACAGTACTAGCTCCTTTTCTTCCAATAAGCATCCATTCAGCAAGCACCTGGGATTTCTAGAAGGCTGCTCCATGTTAATGAGTCATCTCTGTATCTTAGGCCTTCAGCAAGTTATTTTTTTAATTTAAATTTATTTTTAAAAACTTATTCACTTTACATCTCAATCGTAGCCCCTTCCCTGGTCTCTTCCTAGTCCCACCCTCCCTCCCTCCCCCACTCCACTCCTCAACTAGTCCGCAGAGAGGAAGAGCCCTTCTCCTCAACTGACCCAAGCCAACCAAGTGTCATCAGAACTGCCTCTATCCTCTTTGTCTGTGGCCTGGTAAAGCACCCTGCAAGGGGAAAGTGATCAAAGAGCAGGCAACAGTGTCCATGGCAGGGATACTATGGGTGACCCTTATGGAGACTGAGCTGCTTATCAGCTACATCCAAAAAGGGAGCCTAGGCGCTCTTGATGCGTGGTCCTTGGTTGGTGCATTAGTCTCTGCCAGCCCCTCTGGACCCAGATTTGTTGGCTAGGTTTGTCCTTTTGTGGAGCTCCTGTCCTCTCCAGGTCCTTCTGTCTCCTTACTCTTCCATAAGGCTCCTTGTGCTCCACCTAAAGTTTGGCTGAGAGACTCAGCTTCTGCTTCACAGAAAGCATTTTATGCAAATTTATTTTGTATGGAAACTAAGCAAAAAGGTAGACTTGCTAGCCATCCACAGAGCTATGCAGAAGTCAGTTACTATTTGTTCACTATGGTGACAGATGTGTTAATTACAAACTCAACACATATTTTGCACATTTGTTCATTAAGGTAATATTCACATTATGTTTTGGTAAGAGCAAATTCAGCGTTTGTTGTAGGTGTTTCATAGCCTCCATTGTGTGCTTAAGTACTTTGGCTCACTAAAACTCTCTGTTGTTGTGTCATATCCATGGCCACTGGGTTAAGCATGCTCCTACCATTGCTGTGGCACCGCACAATGATGTCATTTTATAATTTGCTTGGGCAAGACCTTGATGCTATGCTACAATCATGAAATCACTTTGATTGATTATTTTTGATAATCGTTTTATTATAGATTCTTGTTTTACTTTACAAAAAAGGAAAATTTTAGAAGAATGCTGGTGGCAAATGGTAGATGAGCATGTGAGAAACTAATGGCTTCGGCTGAGGGCAAGGGGCAGCCTCTGTGGCATTGTCTGACACAATGTTCATCTCCAGCTAGGTGTCAAAAGGACAGTGAGAACTAGAACATATGAAAGAAAGCCAGTCAATATTTTATCAGCATTCTGTGACTCGCACATAGAAACCTATGAAAACTTAATTTTTTTTTTCTGCCACACGTCACAGCTACTTCTCCACCACATCTTCCTATCCTTCATGCCCAGCTCTCTTTCTAAGCCAGGTATTCCCAACACGGTCCCTTCCCTTCACACTGCAGTTCGGCTTTACGCCCGAATTCCACAAGAAAAATACAAATATGTCAAGTACAAGGTAACTTTGAAAGCAAGAGAATGGCAGATTGGTTATGAGGTTGCACAGAACTCTCCTTTGGATGACACAGAGTGGGATTTTCTCAGTGTTTTGGTAATCATAAGAATGGATTGTTTTTTTCTTTGTGCACGGAAAAAGGTGTTTTATAAAAAGTGGCCCTCTTGAATCTGAGAGGACAGAGTTAGAAAGTGGATTTGATCAAAAGACTCATATCCATGCATGAAGTCCTCAAGCACCACAGCAAACAAACAAACAACACACACACACACATACACACACACACACACACACGCAAAATCTAAAAAGTATGCAGTAAAACAATATTGTTGAATTTTATCTTGTGGACTTTAGAAATATTGCTGAAATTAGGCTACCAGAAAGCTGGTATTTTCTTCTGTAGCAATTGTCAATATTTTCAAACAATCAGAAGTAGAAAAAAAATCAATATTTATATATTCTTTTTATCAATTTAAAATTGTGTCATTTATTTTAGGGAAGACATTCAATGGATACGTAAAAATATTCAAATGAAGTAAGAACTCATCTCTCCTTCTTCTTCCTTCCTCAAGCACCTTCAAGACAACTGAACACATCCCTCTTTACACACTGCCTTCACTATGACCTTTCATAGTATATTTTAAACTGGAGGTGGGGACGGGGCGTAGTTCTCTCCTCAGGATACAGTGGAAGAAAACTCATTTGCCATTGCTTTCCTGTAATGTAAAACACCATGACTTCCTCATGCTAAAGTAGTAAACAGCATCTCCTGGGATTTTCCTTTGAGTTTTAACTTCTTCAGTACCCAGCGCTTCTTCTCTTTGCTATCTTCTTCTTTGCACACAAGTGACCTCTTCTAGTCACCCAAGGACTCTCTGCTTTTTTTATCTTATTGCTGCTACGTAAGTAGTACCAGCTTGTAACAGATTCCCCAAGTCTATGGTCAAGAAAGAGCAGTGCTGTGTGTAAAAAACTCAAAGCTAGTGTCGTAGGAAACTTGTTTTTGAACTCAGTATCAACTGCTTGCTAGCACAACCCAGTTAGCTCAGGAGTTTGTATCACGGTCAAGACTTCAGTTTGATTTGGAGGGATAGGGATGGGGAGAGACTATGGGCCTTCTCTTTCTTTATTCACAGATTGTGGGTCTTATTCTCTCCCTCCTCATTTCCTCTCAGTGCTCACCTCTATTTTCATAAGATAACCTTCCTAGTTACTTCCTAAATGGTGCCACATGCTTAGAGTCCTGGGTTTCCCTTGAAGGCACTTTTAGCTTTTTCTCATATGTGTGTAGGAAGGAAACTGCTTTACATGTATATGGAAGGAGTTGATTTTTAATTCAAATATTAATTGGATTTAGAAGTAAACATGAGCCTATCTATAATGTTTATCACATAATAGATTCGTTTTACTGTTCCCCCAACCCCTTGCTTTCAAAATTAATCTCCTAAACTGGTATCTACCAAGTGTTAATTGTTTCCATGGTTGACATATTGATGTACAGCTATGCATCTTTGGGAAGGTCCAGCACAAGACATTCCACTTTAAGGGCAACTTTATAATGGTTCTTCTATGTAGATTAAAAATATTCTGTCAGCAACTGGCCACATGTTGCTATTGAGCCCTTGAAATGTGGCTAATATAAGTGAAAAGAGAAATCATTATTTTTATGTTAACCACTTAATATTAAATCTAGGTAGCTGTGAGTGGCTCAGGTCAACACCTAGCTGACACATTATTAGTTGATGATGTTTCAGATAAAGTTATCAGTGTGACAGATGGCTTTCTGGCTACTCTAAGTAGTGGAAGAACTTATGCCTCCTTTATCCGTTACTCAGCTTACTATGATTGCATTGCGATAAAGCTACAAAATTGTATGTAGTTGAGAGTATATAAGGTTAGCATTTCTACCAATTTGTCTTTGTTACTTTCCAGTTTATTGTTTTATTTTCTTTGTTCAAAGGGAAAGCTGCAGTGAACCCAGAGGTGAAGTGATTTAGCGTCATCATTAATTTCATTTAGGAAATGTCTCTTTAGCCTTCTGGTCTCCTCTCCATACAAATGCATTTCCATTCCTTCAGTTCTCTTGGGGTAGAGTTAAGTCACTACTGATGGCCAGATCTCAGGCCTTTATTAAGCCTGAATCTTGCTATTTGAAAGCTTCCCCTGGTGGAATGTTTAGTTTGTGGTCAAGAGTCTTTGCATTTGTTCCATGTGTTTGGGGCATCCTTTAATAAATCGCTCATTTAGACATCGGTTACAGGAAACTAAATAAAAACTGAAGTAATTTAAGGCAACTTCATTTCATTTTCTGTGGTTTAGTGTGGGTCACGAACAATTTGCCTGATAAGGCTATGAAATCCATTTCAAAGGGATTATCCAAGCAAAGGTGTGATGTCAAGATTCAGTGGTTTCAAAGATGCATCCTGACTTGGCATTTAAGTGAGTTTGACCTTGTGATGACAGAATATTTGGAAACATTCCTTTACTTCTTTTAGTTCTTGGCATTCATGTGAGTTTGACCTTGTCATGACAGAATATTCCGAACCATCCCTTGACTTCTTGCATTTCATTTAGATTTAAGAATCATCCCTGTGGTTATGTTTCTGTCTTAGTTGCTGCTTCATCTTTCTCCACTCCATGATATAGTTTCCTGGCTACCTTTAGGAGGCCGCCTTCCTCTGTTGTTGCCCTGGGGTTGATTCCCTACAATTCTCTGTACATCTTCTTCCCTCTTATGCCATGTAGTCTCTGATCTCATCTGCCACCATGTGACACAGACATTAATGACCACCAGACACATCCCTCACCTATGCTCACAGTGAACTTGGACAGCTGCCTAGTATGTCGAATCCATGTGAATTCTGGCAACTCACATGAACTATATCAGAAGATGAACTCATTTAGGTGGATGGTACTTCGATGCCACCTAAGCTCAGAACCTGAGACTTATGCTTGAATTTCTCCTGATCCCTTTGCCAAGATAAAGAACACCCAGTCTTGTGTACTCTCCTTTTCTTCAGGTTTTCCTCAAATATTTATCTGCTGCATTCTATGGGTCATGTACTTTACTAGATCGTATGAGTAGAACAGTAGCCAAGACAGATATAATACTTTTCCAAATAAAATTTAAAATACTTTAGGGAGAGTCAACTTTTTAAATTTAATTTTTGATAGTTTGTTATATGAATACTGTATTTATTCACTTCCACCTTTCCCTTTCCTTAAATCCTCCCATGTTCTTACTTTTTCTCAAATTCATTAGTGTTTCTTCTTCAGTTATTCTTATTATACATACAAATTCTTACACACACATATATATGCATGCATGTATATATGTGTATATATAGACATACATGCATGTACATATATATGTGCCCACATATATAATAACTGAACTGTTCCCCAGTTGAATTTATTACCTACTCCCACATACATATATATGCTTCCTTGTGTGTGTATGTTTGTGTTTGTGTGTGTGTGTGTGTGTGTGTGTGTGTGTGTGTGTGTAGCAAATGCTCTCCAGTTATATATGTGGCTTGTTCCCAAGGAGACAATTCTGGCTTGGTAGTATAAACCTGAATAAAATACTATGGTTAGAAAGATCATAAGCCTTAGGAAGGAACTTAACAATTTTTTTAAAGTTTAGAAGACATGGTACCAAACCATTTTCAATGTTTCTGTTTATATGCCCTCTAGCAAATACTACTCTGAGCCTTAGAGACGAGTAATGGCTCCTCAAGAGGCTGAGACTATATAGTGCCTATTGAGTGGCCAGACTTACACAATACATTTATGTACTCCTCCTAAGGCTTGAGGCATGTCATGTATGAGGGAGAAGAATGAAGAGGCCGGAAGATAGGGAGAAAAGCTGCAAAATACCATGTTCTGGGCATGACCCTGTCATTACAAGCATGACATTATCACTGCTGCAGTGGTTTGCATTAGGCTAGTGCAAGAATGGGCCAGTCACCAGTCACCAGTCACACAGAGATCTTGGTGGGGCACATGGGACACCATTTGCCTCTGCTGAGTTGTTGAGTACTGTTATATTGTAGGGCTGATTGCCATTTTTTTGTCAAATGTTATTATCATTTACATAATCACTGCTGAGCCCACCAGACTCCAGTGGCTAGACAGACAGCCCTGGTTAAACTCAGTGTGTCACAAAGCAAAACAAAAAGGTATGACTGTGCAGAGGGAGTCTCAGGGAGGAAGGAGGCCTGACAAAAGTGGGTGGTAGCTAAGCAGGAGATTGAGAATGATCAGGATGCAGGATCAAGGAGCAAATTTAATTAATAAAGCAAACAAAACCCTCCACTAATCAAGTGTTCCCCAGTAGTAGATTACATGAATAAATTATGGAAACACATAGTAGGACACAGGATGACAGAGAAGATGGAGAAACCTCATATCCACAAGAATGAGTGAATTCCAACATTCTAGTGTTTAAAGAGTGCCACAGAAAAATATATAACTGATATTTCATTCACGCAAAGTTTTAAAAGGAATAGAACTTGATGTCAATTCTTTATAAGCATGCAGTGTCAAAAGCTGTAAAAGAAATCAAAAGGGGAGCGGATATGAAATTCAGCTCAATGGTTACCTTTGGTACCTGGGGGTGGGCTATAATTAGGGCATGTGCTTTTTCTTGAACTGAGTGGCAGTCCTTTGGGCATTAATCATTGTTATTACAAGTGTTGCTATTATTATTATAATTTAAGCACTCTATAGATTCTTTCATGTGAATGATCTATTTTACAATAAAAGTCTAATTAGGGGAAAAAAAAAAAAAGACTGTTTTGGTCTCTGCAAGGGCCTTTCTTCAGAGCCATGTTAAAGTCATTGTGTAAAAAGTCATAAGATTTTTCAGAAATAAAAGCCAAGAAAATCCCACTTTGTCTCAAGTTTCTTTCTTTCTTTTGTGCTTGAAATTTCTCCCAATTCATCTTTCCTTTCTCACTGTCCATAACTAATGTAGAATTATTAGAATTCTAAGTCACACCGAACTTGAGATGCAGTTCAGTTACCTACATCATCTAAACTTAGTACATTCCATGTCCTCCATGTCCTCCAATGGAGCATCTTTAAAATGAAAACTATAGTTTTTATTGACATACTTGGGGAGCTAAGAGATGAAACACATTCACAAATTCACATACATTCATATAAATATATAGTTACACATGTAAAAATACACACATATATGCATGTATTAATTATTCCTCACAGTGTTGGGGAAATTACATGACATACTATGTATAATAGAAATATACAAAGTGTAAATTACAGGTGACACCCCTGATACTTATGGAGCCTAAGAAACTAATTATCAGCATAGACCTCAGAGTACACCTAAGATTAACATTGTTGAATTTTCCCCCTTGGGAAAATTAAACTTCCTAAATCTCAGATTGATACTTTTTCCAATAAATTTTACAAGCAAATTTATTTGTGAGGTAGAAGAATTAATTGTGACCATGTGTACTGAATGTGTTACACATAGCCTGATACATGGTAAGCATTCAGGAATGTGGTGGATATAACGTGGTGATTATCACCACAGTCATCTTAAGGACACTGGAGAGGTGCTCTGAGGATACCACGCCAATGTTAAAATTGGAATGAGTCCTTGACTGTGCTCTCTGTTCTCATTAGCCCTTGGTAAACAGGTCTTCAAAGGAAAAATTTACAATAGTAGTGAAAATAACTTTTTTCCTAATGTACTAATTGTTACACAGGGTGCTCTGTGTACAGAGAGATTTTCAAACAGTTTTGCAGCATATAGCAACTTGACTTGATGTGAAATGTCACTGAAAGAGGTGTTAGGAAAGAGAACTATTGAAAGGACAAATGTGATACATAAGTGAGGTGAGGGTCAGGAAAACATAACTAGATGGACCAATATCCCTGAGATACTTTGAAAACATGTCTACTGTCCACAGGTGATGGCACTGTAACCCTGCATATATTATACAACTATAGGTAGAATTATACCAAGTATCTGAAGCAGGAATTGGTAAAAGTGGCATTTCAAAATTGTCCTGTCCATTGGCTAGATCTGGGTAGAGGTTCAAAGTTTACTGCATGTATTGTCCTTGGCTGGTGCCATAGTTTGAGTAGGACCCCTGGGCCCAGATCTGCCCATCATAATGTTCTTCTTGTAGGTTTCTAAGACCCTCTGGATCCTTCTATTCCCCCATTCACCCATGTTTCTCTCACCTACAGTCCCAATAGGGTGTCCTCCCCTCTGTCCCACTTTGCTGGTAAGTGAAGACTTTCATGGGACATGCCCCTTGGACTAGTGTCCAAAACTCTGGTGCCCCATATTTGACCACGACCCTTGGATGGGGAGGCCTGGCAGCACTCAGAGGAAGGATAGCAGGCTACCAAGAAGAGACTTGATACCCTATGAGCATATACAGGGGGAGGAGGTCCCCCTCAGTCGCAGTCATAAGGGAGAGGAGTAAGGGGAAAATGGCAGGGGAGGAGGAATGGGATGATACAAGGGATGGGATAACAATTGAAATGTAATATGAATAAATTAATAAAATATATTTTAAAAACCAAAAAAATGTTTTGTGAGGTCCTAAAGAGAGGATACAAAATTATCTTCTGACACATCATTGAATAAGAACCAATGGCACAGAAAAGGTAAGTGAAAGGACTGATTGTCCCAGGTCCCAGAGTGCAGCTTTAGACCTGGGTGGGGATCGTCTGACTTGCGTTGATATTGACTCCCAGAATACCTGTACTTGCAGCTATTTTTGAGTTTTAACTGCTGTGATAAAACACCATAACCAAAAGCAACTTGGAAAAGAAAGAATTTATTTTAGTTTACAACTCTCAGGTTGCACTGCATCACCAAGGGAAGCCAGGGCAAAACCCTAGAGGTAGGAGCTGATACAGAGGCCATGGAAGAGTGCTGCTCACTGGCTTGATGAGCTTACTTTTCTACAGAAGCTAGGACCTCTTGGTCTAATGTTCTGTGGCTTCCTACATCAATAATCAATAAAAAATATACAACACAGACTTGTCTACAGGGAGATCTTAGGAGGGCATTTTCTCAATTGAGAGGCCTTATGCCCAAATGACTCTAGCTTGTGTCAAGTTGACATAAAATTAACTAGCACAAGAGGCAACACTGAAACTGTCCAGTCCAAAGTTCCATGTCCAGAACTTAGGAGAATATAGGTGCAGGTACAGGGATATATCATGAATTTTGCTGTTGTCTAATACCACTCACTCTGTCAGGTTTTTTTTTTTTTTTTTTTTTTTTTTTTTCACTGTTTCTCATGTCCTGGCACTCAATGGACCTTGTTTTTTCAGTGTTTTGATGAGGTAACGGTCTCTCAGACACTATGAGATAAACAAAACCAAGACCTTCAGAAAGATGCCTATTAAATTCCCTTCTTAAGTCTCACAAACAGTAGCTATTAAAGGATGCATACGCAGAATCTTGTTATATGAATTCAATTTTGTTTAGCTCCATGAACTTGCCACATGTATTAGCAGCAAGGATAACAAATTAGGTCATGGATTTTGGAAAAGTATAATGGAATGATGCCTTTCTAGCTGACAAAATCTTACAGTCTTGGTAGCATCTCATAATTATATTTAAGTTTTAGCTAAAAGTACTTTTTTAAATTCTTCTCTAAAGCTTTCTCCTGACCACAGCTACTCAAATGCTCAGGCAAAGGTACCTCATTTGGGAAGATTTTCATGGATGCTAATATAATGAACCTTCACTATGTCAGGCTTTTATATTTGTTCAGAACTATAAACCAGAGACCAGCTATAATTACAATCAGAGCTTAGTGGATTTCAATAGGGTCATTATATAGCAGAAATATATATATACTATATAGTTCTAGTACATATATTATATATTTATATATTATTACATATAATAGTATATGTTATTTATATTATATATATTTATGTATTATATGATATAAATGTATACTTATTATATGTATTTATATTATATCAATATATACATATGTATTTATTTTTATTTTTTATTTTTTTAGCAATTGAAAATCTCTTTATAATACAAGTAGTGCACTTTGAAAATACAAATGAAGACTGTGAAATATATAAGCAGAGCCTCTTAATTTCAAATTGTTACCGATATAAATAAGCACAAATAACACTGTTCTACTCTTGTAGAATTGGATGACTCAGAGCCTTCTTGTAAGGTTATTATATTCTATCTTACTTAAGCCCATGGATTTTACTGCACAGAAATATTTATGACTTTTTGGTATATACCCAGAAGTAGTATAGTTGGATCTTTTTTATTACTTTTATTTAATTTAATTCATTCATATTACATCTCAATAGTTATCCCATACGTTGTATTCTCCCCTTCCTCCCTCCCTCCCGCTTTCCCCCTCCCTACTACCCTCCCCTATGACTGTGACTGAGGGGGACCTCATCCCCCTGTATATGCTCATAGGGTATCACGTCTCTTCTTGGTAGCCTGCTATCCTTCCTCTGAGGGCCACCAGGCCTCCCCAGCAAGGGGACGGGGTCAAATACGGGGCACCAGAGTTCGTGTGAAAGTCAGACCCCACTCTCCACTCACTCAACGGTGGAGAATGTCCTGTCCATTGGCTAGATCTGGGTAGGAATTCAATGTTTATTGGATGTATAGTCCTTGGCTGGTGCCATAGTTTGAGCAGAACCCTTAGGGCCAGATCAGCTCGTCATAATGTTCTTCTTGTAGGTTTCTAGGACCCTCTAGATCCTTCTATTTCCCCATTCTCCCATACTGCTCTAGCCTACAGTCCCAATAGGATGCCCTCCCCTCTATCCCACTTTCCTGATAAGTAAAGACTTTCATGGGACATGCCCCTTGGACTAGTATCCACAGATAAGTGAGGATATACCATTTGAGTCTTTCTGCTTCTGGGTTAACTCACTCATTAATATCATTTTTAGTTCAATCCATTTGTCCGCAAATTTTGGGAATTCTTTGTTTTTAATAGCTGAGGAGTATTCCATAGTGTAAATGAACCACAGTTTCTTTATCCATTCTTCTACTAAGGGACACTTAGGCTGTTTCCATGGTCTGGCTATTATGAAGGTTATAGGCCTGAATTGTAATGAATTTCAGAAAAATGGCCTAGAATTTTCCTGTGGGGTCTCAAAGCCTCTTTGTGCCAATCACCACCACTTACTAACGCTTCACCATCACAAATCAGCTATGCCCCAGAACTATGCTTCTTTCTTCTAGGAGCTGATATGCTCACAGAAGTGATGACTCCAAAGTGTCTTCTGTGTAAAGCAGTGGTTCTCAACCTGTGGGGTCATGACTCCTGTGAGTTGTCAAGTGACTTCTTCACAGAGGTTGCTTAAGAATATTAGAAAACAAGGATATTTACATTAAAATTCATAACAGTAGCAAAATTAAAGTTATGATGTAGCAATGAAAATAATAGGGGAGGAGAGTAAGGGGAAAATGGGAGGGAGGGAGGAATGGGAGGATACAAGGGAGAGGATAACCATTTAGATGTAATATGAATAAATTAATAAAATAAAATTTTTTAAAAAGAAAATAATTTTATGGTGTGTGTGGGGTCACTACAAGAGGAAGAACTGTACGGCAGCATCACAACACTGGGAATGTTGAAAACTTTTGATCTGAGAGATCTGCACCATGTACATGCCTTAACTAAGGTAGTGTCCAGACATGATCCACTCTAGCAACTCATGCCTGCAGTCATGTTTCATTTAATTTTTCTGCGTCAGTAGCTACTCGCCCTCATGGACTCACGTTTTGAATTCTTGTTCCCAGCAGGTAGTACTATCTCGGAGGCTCATGCATCATTTAGGAAGGGTACCTAATCAGTGGAAGCAGATTTCTAGGGCAGACCTTTGAATGTTCTGTAGGGCTGAAACTTGCTTTTTTTTTTCTTTTTCTTTTTTACCTTTTTTATTCCTTCTCTGCAAAATGTGAACAAGTTCAGTTACATGCTCACTCCAACACCAGCTGAGCTTCTTTGTTTCTGTTCTCTTTGCCATGGTTGGCTAAAACTGCCAGCTTAAGTTGTTCCTGTGAGGCATTCTGTCCCAGAAGTAAAACCAGCTACTATAGTGTTGGTACATTTGCTTTCTTAGAAGGTCTCTATTGACAGCAGGACACTAACCAGATAACTTACTCATTAGACTCAGACTAATGTGTGTGAAACATTGTTTTCCTTCCTTGACATAACTCATCAAGCCTGGATTCTGACAGAAAGCACTGAGCACAGGATGAGAAAGGAAAATGGAAGAGGCTGAAGTTAGGACTAGAGTTTGAAATGTGCCAGGTAGCAGAGAGGCAAAGAGCAAGTCGACATAACCTGGCCGACTATTTCTTCAAATCTATCCATGTTTTCAACATTGATGTTGGGTTGCTGTCTTGGTATATAAATGGATTAAGTTGATTTGTGACAGAACTATCTGAAATATACAATCAAAATGACTGCTGGTTCTCTGGGAAACAAGATAAAATTCTCATATGAGGAACGATGCTAGAAGTAAAGTTACAAACATAATTTGGATTTTTTGGGGGAGGTGAGGTGGGTTCAAATGAAGATTCCGAGGCTTTGCATCTAAAAGTATCTGATTTAGGAATTTTGTAGTGGGTCCCAGAGAGTACATCTCAATAAAGACCTTATGTGGTTCTGATGTAAATGGTCCTTTAATCACATCACATTCTATAGTCATAAGAGATAGTGAGGGATACAGCAACTTCACAGAGGTTGGGAAACAGAAAGAATCTGTCCATACCTTTGTCAGTAGAAATCACAGACCATGTATCAAAGTGTGGTACATAAATGTGATGTGCTCTTAAAACGATAGGCATGTGAATTGAATCAAAATTTCTGAACTTAGAATGAGAAATAAACATATTATCTAACCACTTATGTCGTTAGGATGTGTCATTAATTTAAAATAATTCTTACAAAGTAGAAGACAGGTCAGTATGATTTTTATTCAGAACTCTGAATACACTGTGGGTTAATGGTCATTGATCCAATTTAATACATATGAACTCTACCACAGATCATATATATTGTAATTAATGTACAAAATGAATTCAAACCATTGAATAAAAACACAGGCCGCCTTACTATTTAATATATACATTCAAAAGCAGTGAAACCAACCCAGTGATAGACTATATAATAAAAGATTATTTTGTACTCTGGCGGTAATATCAAATCCAATCAGTGGAGAATTACCTTGACATTGTGAGAAAGTCCCTGTAGTTTCAGGCTCAAGGAAAGACTTGGCAGGTTACTGTAATGATAAAAGTTTGTAGTGATGTTCTCTTCCTTGAGTGTTTGCAAATACATCTTCCACTGTAGTGTTCCTTGACCTTACAAGGATATCTAAGAGAACAGATTGTAATCATTGGGGGAACTTTTCATGCTCAGAAACAAAATGCAACACTATTTATTAATATACTAAAGAAAAAAGTTGTTGCAGCAAACATTTGCTGGTGGTATTACCAACAAATTGAAAAAAGTAGTACAGTTGTGCTTCAACGTGGTGTTGTTTACTATGCCTATTAAAACCTTAGGTGAAATTCAGAGCTTTTATTCTACTCATTTTGTTAAGACTGTTTTGTTTTCTATCAAAACCATAATGGTGCAACCAACTCCATCTGCCTCCACCAATCCTGAACTTGCCTACATTAATCCAAGATGGTAGCTGTATGGAACATAAAGCTGATGTCATTTATGAACAAGCACCTTAGCATACTATTTTAACAACTTATTCTTCCCAGCTTGTCAAATATAAACATTTATATTCCAAAGTAATTTACATTTAAAAACTACATGCCAAGCTGATAGGGAAGGATGAAATATTGAATTTCAGTACATAAATAAGCTTTTTTGAAACAACAAAGAAGCTTTTAGTAATGGCTTTCATTTAGATGGCATATTTTGCTCACTGGGAATTCTGCCTAGCACACTTCACATAAATATATGTGGAAAGTTTATATTCTTTATAAATAAATAAGATGATGGATGTGCAGCATACACATACTTATTTTGTTTTGTAGGCCACTTACACATAGAATTTTAATTGGTTTATTTTCCAGGGTTCAATTTTAGAAATGTGTTCAGAAAAGTAAAATTTCCAAGCTGTTTCTTACTGGAGCTCAAGAAGATAAGAAGAAACCTTGTTTTAAAAAGAGATAAATAAGAATAAATGAACAATACCACACCTGGGCTAGATTGCTTTTTAAAAAATGGTCAAATAGCTCCCCAAATGCCAGAAAACGAACAAACAAAAATCCAAGCTGTCCATTTTGTAGGTTATGTGAACATTTACATTTTAATGAACAGAGGCAAAGGATTGTGAGAATTATCTATAAAATTAACATTTCAAACAATAAAACCTTTGTTTGTCCACCAGAACTTAGTGGTAAGACTCCATTGCTTTTTTTTTTTTTTTTTTTTTTTTATTAATTTATTCTTGTTACATCTCAATGTTTATCCCATCCCTTGTATCCTCCCATTCCTCCCCCCCCCCCCATTTTCCCATTATTCCCCTCCCCTATGACTGTTCCTGAGGGGGATTACGTCCCCCTATATATTCTCATAGGGTATCAAGTCTCTTCTTGGCTACTTGCTGTCCTTCCTCTGAGTGCCACCAGGTCTCCCCCTCCAGGGGACATGGTCAAATGTGAGGCACCAGAGTATGTGAGAAAGTCGTATCACACTCTCCACTCAACTGTGGAGAATATTCTGACCATTGGCTAGATCTGGGAAGGGGTTTAAAGTTTATCTCCTGTATTTCTTAATTCAGGAAAATGCAGACTTGCTTAAGTCATTTTTTCATCCTCTCCCAGATCTTGGTGGGAATATGTAATAAAGATTCTTTTTAAAAATTGCATTACTGGAGGGGGAGACTCCATTGCTTAAGATAGCATACACTTTAGTTACAGGACCTGGAGAAATAAGCCTAGAACTAGACTTGAGACATCCCTCTTGGCCAACTTTTATTGTTCTAGAAGACATGATGCAGGCCAATGGGGGAGAAAATTCATCCACAGTCTTCCCTAGCTCTAAGTTCTGAGAGCTACAAAAATGGGATCCTTGGCAATATGTGCCCTTTGCTGTAATAATGGCATAACAGTTCTGAGGATTGACAATAGTTTTTTTATTTGATTTGAGACCTGCTCCCCATGTCAGAACTCATGACTGGTTTTATAAGCCTAGTTATGAACTCATGGTTTTTTAAGTCATATGCCCTGCAGGTACCCAGTGTTTTGATAAATCATTATGATGTGAAACTACCTTCTAAACACTCATATTTGCATTCATATATTAGTGCTTGGATTAGCCTTCATGAAAGAAGCTTTGTATTGCAACAGGAAGCAAAACAAACAAAAAAAGCACAAAAATTATAACTGTCAAAAGTGCTGAAAATTAATGTTGATGGAGTATTAGGCCTAAATAAGGCCTCTGTATTACTGGGTCAGAAAGACTTAAAAAATGAGAAGATATAAAACAAAAAGGCATCATATTCACATGACATGAATCCACTAGAGCTGTTTTGTTTGAACAAGATTGGGTCCCTCAACATTTCATCATGGATAAGAGAGGGGCCCATGAGGTCCCATCCCTCCATGAGAGACTGTTGGCCTGCCAGAGTTATTGTGGAGTGTTTAATCAATTTCTTCAGTAGTGTAGCCACTGATAAGTTTCTTGTGTTCTGGTCAATGACATTCCACAAATGCTCCTGTAAAGAGCCCTTAGTACCTTGGAGCATCTTCTTTAAGGGTGAAGATTCTCCAACATTATAGAGAGTTTTGGGTGACTATTCAGGTAGTGAACTGTCTCTGTCACCTTCTCATTAGGAAAGCTACTAACATGCACTCCTGGCATACTCAGGTAATCAAGTTTATTCCTTCTCAAGTCTCTGATGGAGTTGAAGATGGAGTGGCTTAGTTTTACAATGAAGCTTAGTTGTTTGGGGGTTAAGATGCTTTTAGGTCTAGATAGGTATTTTAAGTTGATAATGACAATAGGTGTTGGAGATTGATTTAAATTCAGAAATTTAAATACACCAAGATAGGAAAGTTGTTTTCTTCAAGGCTGTCAAATACAAATAGTCAAAACACTAAGACTGTAACGTGTATATAATTTCTGATTGTGTCATGGTTCTTCTTGCTATAGGTAATATATTGTATATATATGTAATAATATAAATGTACATGTAAAAATTTTTAAAGAAAAAAAAAAAGAAAAGCAAATCCCTGGGGGGGGGGAAAAAGAACTGTAGTATGCCCAGTGAATCATACAGCAAAAATAAACAGAAAAGTAAGAGGTAAGTTTGTTGAAAGGAAGGGTTTCAGTAGGAGGGATGCTGAATGACAGAAGGGTAATAGAAATGAGTAAAATCCATTATATATTATTTACAAAATTGTAAAATGTCAATAAATAAAAAGTCACAAGTCAAAAAAAAAAAAAAAAAGAAGGAAAGAAAGAAAAAGGAGAATGAAAGAAAAGAAAGAAAGAGAAAGAAAAGAAAAGGCTGCATGCCTTCTTGACTCTCAGATCCTCTCAAGTTGGAAAATCAGTATTAGCCATCACAGGATAGAGAGGTAAGTTAGAGCCATCTAGGTTTTTTGTTTTGTTTTCTTTTGGGTTTCTATATACAGAGTTTTTCTCTGTATAGCCTTGGCTTCTCTGGACTTGCTTTGTAGACTAGGATGGTATCAAACTCACAGAGATCCACTTGCCTCTGTCTCCCTGAGTGTTGGGATTTACAGGCATGAACCACCATACCCAGTGTCATTTGCTTTTTTGTGCACCAGGAATGGACATTTGGAACTTGAAATTAAAGATGTAAAATAATTTACACAAACACCCTTCAGTAAAATATTTAGTTGTGACAAATATGTATAATATTGTCAAAAACATAAAGTCCTCAAAAATATTGAGTATCAAATAATGGATAGTATCCCATGTTCATGGATGCAGAGATTCAATAAGCTTAGCTTCCGTTCTTCCCAACTTGATTTAAGACATTATTAATCAAGCTTGTGTTGAATCAGTTTTTAAATATCCAAATAGTTCTAAAGTTTATATAGAAGGACTAAAGATTTCAAGCAGTCAACATAATATTCAAGAAGAAGAAAATTGCTGGATAATTGACTCTACTTAACTTCGAAGGGTCAACAGGAACTCTGTTATTCGTTGCTGGTGAAAATGCAAAATGCTAACAGCCACTTTTCAAAATAAATATTTCTTTTTTAAAATTCTTTGAAAATTCTATACATGTATACAATGTATTTTGATTATATCCATTTTTCTCTTCCTTCCTCCTATTACTCTGGGGCCACCATTAGTATGATCCTTTTCCTCTCAACTTCACGTTATCTTTCCTTAAAATAAAAAAACCCACTAAGTCCAGTTAGTGCTACCCACATGTGCACGGGTGTGGGATCATCCACTGGGGCATGGAAAACCTATAACTGATCATCTCCCAAAATGTGTGACTTTCTGGATCTCTGCTCTTCCCTGTTCCAGAGACAGCTGCATCTCTTTGTGCAGTCCCTTATACAAGACGATGACAGAGTGAATGAATTTTGCCATTCAGGCACCGTGGCTGCCTGCTCATCTTGCAAAGTGGATATTGTTGCCATCAATGACCACTCATTGACCTCAGCTACATTTCCATGTAGCTTTTGTTCATGTAGTATGACTTTACCCATGGTAAGTTCAATGCCACAGTCAAGACTAAGAATGGGAAACTTGTCATCAACGGAAAGCCCATCATCATCTTCCAGGAGTGAGACTGTGTTGACATCGAATGGGGTATGTTGTGGAGTGTACTGCTGTCTTCATCACCATGGAGAAAGCCAGGGCCCCTTCTGCTGATTTTCCTATGTTTGTCATGGGTGTGAACCACAAGAAGTACGATAACTCACTCAAGACTGTCAGCAATGCTTCCTTTACTACCAACTGCTTACCCCTCTGGCCAAGGCCATCCATGACAACTTTGGCATCCTGGAAGGACTCATGACCATTGTCCATGCCAGTACTGCTATCCAGAAGACTATGCATGGCCCTCTGGAAAGGTATGCTGATGGCCATGAGGTTGCCCAGAAGATCATCCTTGCATCCACTGGTGCTGCCAAGGCTGTGGGAAAGGTCATCCCAGAGCTGAACTGGAAGCTCATTGGCATGGCCTTCTGTGTTCCTACCCCCAGTGTGTCTTTCATAGAGATGACATGCTGACTGGAGAAAGCTTCCAAGTGTGATTACATCAAGAAGGTTGTAGAGCAGTCATCTGAGGGCCCTCAGGGTGCTACTAAAGGGTAGCTTGGGTTACACCAAGGACTAGGTGGTCTACTCTGACTTGAACAGTGACTTCCACTCTTCCACCTTTGATGCTGGAGCTGATATTGTTCACAATGACAAATTTGTAAAGCTCATTTCCTGGTATGATATGGCTACAGCAGCAAGGTGATGGACCTCATGGACTGCATGGCCTCTAAAAGTAAGAAGCCCCATACTGCCAACCCCAGCAAGGACATGAGAGCAAGAGAGACGCCCTGGGTTGCTGGTGAGTCCCTGTTCCAACTTGGCCCTTGACACTGAGCATCTTTCCTCACAGTTTCTATCCTAGACAGCCCCCCCAACAGAATAATGGGAGAGGCCCAGGGAGCCATACTCTCTTGAATACCATCAAGAACGTTCATTGCACCCCCCATGTGACTTACCTTCACCCAGGCACTGTCAAAGACCAACTACCCTGCAGCTATGAGTAGGGCCTCGTGAGATCCTCCTTCACCTATGCTGGAAGTTTTGACTAGGTTACTTTTGTGCAGATCTTGTGCTGGTGACCACAACCTCTCTTAGTTTGTATAAGGAAGATCCAGAGGAAAACATTTCACAACACTCTTTCCCATCTGCTGGCTCTTAACAAAGTTATACAGTCTTATAGTGTAGTGCATCAACCCTGCTACTCGATGTTTTCCCAGGTAAGTTGAAAATTATTTCCTCATGAAAATCTGCAGCATTACTTTATAGTAGCTTTACTTATAAGCCCTGAACTGAAATCCACCAAGATGACATGAGAGAGTGAATAAACAAACCAACCATGAATGGAGTATTTTTTCAGCAATAAAAAGAAATGGGGTTTGAAGCCAATAAACAAGGTTAATAGACCTTTCTTTCATATTTGTTAAGGAAGCCAGTCTGAAAAGGCTGTGCAGGGAGTTCTGTCTATATGACATTCTGAGGAAGGAAAACTCAGAGAAACAATCCAGTGGTTGTTGGTGGTATGGAAAAAAGAAGACAATAAATATTTGGAATACATATTTTGAGGTCAGTACAACTCTTCTGCATGGTATTGAGGTAGTAGATATGTATGTAGCCTTATACATCTGTTAAATCCCATATAACTGTGTAATACAGAGAGTACACCTTACTGGAAATTATGGCCTTTAGTTAATAATTAAATTCCAATATTAGCTCATTGGGCAAAGGAAATTAATACAGGAGGGAGGGAAAGAATAGGTATGAACTCTTCATACACTCTACTGTCTATAAAAGTACTCCTACACTGTAAAGCATATGATAAAGAACAGCAATATTCATAATATCAGAGAACACTAAATTATGAGAAATCTGTTTGACAAAATACTGTTGTAAAACCTACAGCACTGAGAATGAAAGAAATGAAATTAAAGACCTAAGGGATGTAAGATAAAAGATATTCATGCAATTAACACAAGATGCATTGCACATGTAAACAGAAATGTTAGAGACATAAAATATACAAGAAATACATAATACAATTATTATTGTAGAACACTTAACATAGGCAAGTATTACAAAGACATGGTATTAAAAATACCATCATTGGAAAAATGATTATATATTAAATTTATCAAAATTAAAATTTTCTATTTAGTAAAATGCATTATTACAAAACAAGCAGAGAATTCATGCAGCTGAAATAAATATTCACTGAACATAAGAATAAAAAGGATATTTTGTTTAAAATATATAAATAAAATTTGAAAAAAAAAAAAAAAAAAAAAAAAAAAATAATAAAATTTGGCAAATTATTATAAAAAGGCTAAATAAAACAATAGAAAGTAAGCAAAAATCCCCAAGAAGATATATCATGAGAGAGTGTATAGGCATGGTGAAAATAATAGAGAAATTATTATATATAATCATTATGTAGATGTATAACATCCACAAAGAAATATTTTATGACTTCTGAATTTATTTAAAAAATTTAAAAGACAAACAAATGTGATGTCAATATCAGCAAGAGTTTTGAGTTTACATTATAACTATCCTGTAGATAGAAACATTAATTTAGATCACTCTGGAATCTGAAATTTTCTTCAGAAATTAAATATATATCCATTTTATGACCTATTGATCACACTCACAAACATTTACCTGAGAAAAATGTAACAAAATTTCCACCAGAAATTAAGCCAAAAAAAGCCTTATTGCACAGCAGTGTTACAGCAAATTTATTCATAAGCATCTAACTGTAACAAATCAATTGTATATCAAAAGGAGGATGGGAAGATATATTGAGCTAAACACACACAATATAATAATAATCAGCAGCAGAAAAGAGCAAATTGTGAATAAACAACAACTCAGGAACAGTGATGGAGATCCCACAGTCACACCAGAGGTTTCCTCTCTCTCTTTGTAGAAGAATGGGATTGACTAGGAAGAACTACGGTGGAACTTTTTGGCAGAATAGGAATATTCTACATTTCTAGTTAGTTAATAATTGGCCATACACAAACTTATCAAGATGCATTCAGAACACATTTAAAATCTGCATATTTAACTGTCCATGAAATTTCACCTATTTTGAGGTATATCAGGAGGGACAGTCATAACACTCTCATGTGAAACCAAATTCCATGGAAATAAAAGCTGTATGACGTGAGGGTCTTTGATAGTGCTTCATGGAAACCATTGCATTAACAATGTTTATGAAGCCCCACCTCCTCCTTGTGTGAGGATGCTTGGCCTAACTTGTGAAAGCAGAGCACGCTGGAACCTACAAAGATGCTGGAAAGGCAGTGCCTTTATGAAAGGGTAAGTAAGGGGACCGGAGAGCAGCTAATGTACAGCTCTACAAAACAAGTGTTTGCTTACACTAATGATAACTGGAGGCCAGGGACAACCATTAAGTAGGACTGTGACATGATTTTGTCTTTTGAAGAAACCACTCTGACTACAGAGGTAGTGTTGTAGATTGGTCTTCTAACAACAGAATAAAATACTATGGCCCAAAGTAACTTCGAGAAGAAAAGGATTCATTTCATCTTCTTTTTTTGAGGCTTTTTAAAATTAATTTTTATTAATTTTAAGTATACATTTATATTATTACACATATAGAATTCTGCCTGAAAAAAGACAAGCTTGGATGCAGGCAGAGTTGATGGCCAAACTCTGCCAAGACAGGGTAAGCAAGTCCTCAATAGTTCCTGCCTCACAAATATGTCTGTCAGTTAT
Organism: Acomys russatus; assembly: GCF_903995435.1. Classification (NCBI taxonomy): domain Eukaryota; kingdom Metazoa; phylum Chordata; class Mammalia; order Rodentia; family Muridae; genus Acomys; species Acomys russatus. The sequence goes on along the minus strand of NC_067153.1, from coordinate 23,353,471 downwards.
ATTGGGCCAGAAGGCTAAAGATGATGCTCCAACATTATAGAGAGTTTTGAGTGACTGCTCAGGTAGAAAACTGACTCTGTCGTGTTCATCTTATTCTTCCATGTCACAGAAAGCCTCAAGGGAAGTTGGAAAAGGAGCTCAAACATGGAAAGTAGAGTGGAAACCATGGAAAAGTTTCACTTGCTGGCTCACTCTCTGGCTCATGCTCAGCAAGATTTCTTAGAAATCCCAGGCTCACCTGCCTAGAGATGATGTTGTTTATAGTGGGCTGGGCCTACCCAAAGTAATAATCAATAATTAATCAACAATTTCTTACAGATATGACCAAAGGCCAACCTGATCTAGGCAGTTCCTCAATTGAGATGCCGTGTCTTATGAGACATTAGGTGTATTGAGTTGACAATAAAATCTAACCAGAACAGGAAGCCATGGAAAATGGGCTCAGCTAACTTATTGAATTAAATTATTAATTGTTAAATTATTCAATGTTATTAAACTAGAGATTCAGTGTCTAAAAGAAATTGGAAATTCATAGTAAATTGTGTAAATATAACCTGGTTATTTTTTTAAGTGATAAGAAAAAAGATAAGATCGTACTGAATAGTACTATTATTTTCTGGAACATTTGTGAAAGAACCAGAGGTTGAAGACATTGCTAATGGAATTGCTCTTTAGGATATTGTGTTTCAAGCAGTGTGTAAGAAGAATAGCTAAGTTTGGGGTGCTTTGGTGAGCAAAGTATGAAAGAAGCTTATTAAAGGAGCTATCAAGGAGAGGGAACAAGATTAGCAGAAGCCACTGTTTGAGGTTAGGAATTAAAATGGACTCTGATATATCACTGAAGAACTAGGAACTATTATAGAGTGATGGCCGGCACTGAGTGTGTGTTCTTGACTATGACTTGCCTAAGAAAGTAGTCTTAGACTTTGGCTTTAAAGTGGAGGCAGAAGCTAATTGTGGAAGTTGAAGGCTGTCAGTTAACTTCATTTTGCAAGCAAGTGGCAAGGATGTTCTTTAAATTTTCATCACATTTTATTTTTAAAAACCTTTTATTGACTCTCTGTGAATTTCTCATCATGCATGCCAATTACACTCATCTCCCTGGCCCTTTGTATCTGCCCTTCCACCCTTGCAATCTAACCCCCAAAAGAAATAAATACAAATGAACAAACAATGACAAAAAAAAAAAAATCATTGTGGAAGCTGCAGTGTGTCACAGTGTGTCCCACACTATGCTCTTTTGTCCACAGATCTTTACTTGCAAATGTTCATTGCAATGAGTCATTTGTCTGGTTTGAGGCCTTTGGCTTCTGCGATACTACCAGTACTGGATTCTCACAAAAAAATCCTCTCAGATATCTGATTGCCCTGTGTCATGGAGATACTGCAGCTTTGTTTCTGCAGGACTCCTTCATGCACTCCAGCAGCTCATACATGGGGTAGAGATTGCAGTGGGCCAACTCAAAGCCCTGGATCTGGGTCTGGGTGTTATTTGAGTTGGTCAGCCTGCCAGGTCTCCTGCACCTACACCACTGATGCAAGCTCTCCAGCACTGACCTAGCTAGCTCACCCAATGCATCAGCCAGCAAGGGACAGGGCCAGTCCTCCTGCTCCTTGGAGAAATATCTACTGCCTAGACCAGGTGCACAGCTCACTCCCCTGAGTACTATAGTGGGTGAGGAGCAAAAATAGCTTTCCCGCTGTCACACCCTTTGGGGCATCTCACACAACATCCACGCTTGGGGTGGAGCCATCTCTCAGCCTGCTGCAAGTGTCAAGGGGTGGGAAGAAAATGAACATCTTTCCTGAGACCCCCCCCCCTACACCACCACATAGCTAATAAGGGGCGGGGCTGTTTCTCCTCCACTCACACCCTCAGGTCAGCTTACCCACAACCCCTGAAACTAGGGCCAGCGTTACTCTGCTTCCCTCATGAGGTGCAGGGCCTGTGAGTGCTACAACCAGTGAGGAGTAGGGACAGTTCTTCACAGCCCTCTTACATGTTTCAGGTGGCAGGCTAGGCCAGGGATGCCCACATGGCCTTTGGAACCCCTGTTCCCACAGGGCCATGTACCCAGACATGGTGCTTGGTGACAGCATGGGCAAGGACCTCAGCGAGGCCTCAGGTGGCATTGCCAGTTATTCAGATTGTTCCTCACTACCCTTGAGTCTCCACTTTCACCTCTCTTCATTGTGAACATACCGTTCTGCTTCTCTTTCTCTTCCATATCTTCCCCACTTACTTGCTCATCTTCGTGGCACTCACAGCCTGTGGGCATCTGTGGTCATCTTCGGAGTACTATGTCTTTCCACACCATGTGGCTCTGGGTAGGGGTTTTCTCAGGCTTGCTCTGCCCATATATGGCATGTGGTGCTGGGCTGGGGTCCTTTATTTTTACTTTGTAATGGCGTTCTTAGTAGACATCTTTAGAAGTGCCATCTTTGTCTCCTAATTCAGGGTCTTATTACTTTAGTTCCTAATTTTACATTCTAAACACGTGTTTTCCAGCCCACATGGGGCAATCTTGTCAACATATATTTGTTTTGTCAAATAATGTTTTCTCTGCCACAGTTAATCAGAAGAGTGACCTTTGGCTGGCTACTTAAATGCCTAATCATCTCACTGTGTTGTTGGTATAGCTTAAACAAGAGAACTCTGTAACTAACACCAAAGAGCATTCATTTTAGTTGTATGTGTCTATACGTTTACTTTGAATTCTGTGTTCCCTTATTTAGCAACGAGCTATGATCTTGCTGATAACTGTATTTCAATGTAATATTTATCCTTGCAATATTCTTGAGAACATCTGATTATTATGTTTTTTTCCTCAGAGTTTCTATTTGTGAATTTTTTGTTGGTCGTAAAAATGGGAAAGATGATTCCAGTTTTTAAATTACCCACACTCGTCCCTGCTTTTACATTTTCCATCGTTGAGTAATTGCTATTAAATTTTAAATATCATTACTTTTTTATTTTCTTTAAAGAAAACGTGAATGGGCTTCTATAAGCCAATCATAGATAAACTATCTTTGCCCAGGACAACCAACAATCACAGATAGACAATACAAATATAAACAATAGTAATGATGCCTAACACATAAGGACTTCAGAAAGACCTTTTTTGTTGTTACTTTAGAACATTTAGAATGTGATTATGATGTCATAGTATGTCATATAAGAAGTACAAGTGTTTGTCCAGTTATTTCTAGGGTATTTTTGATAGTTATAGTACTGAGAATTAAGTTATGTCAAAACAGGTGGGGCACTGGCAAAGGCCAAACATTTGGCTTCAGCACAGAAGGAGGCATCCAACATGATTTTAGTTCTCGTGTCCCCTTTCATATTGAAGCTCTATACTTTAGAGGGGTTCTGTTTGTTTGCTTGCTGTTGTTTGGTTGTGAGCATAGCCTTTAATACGGAGCTATCTGTCTCACCCAGAAAAGGTACAAAAACACAAAAATCAGAGTGCTTAAATGGTGTATTGTTTTGTAGTTTTGTAGAAATGCATTCTCTGCAATGTATCATGTTTGTATACTGTTTGCTTTCTGTCCATGAAAGTAGAAAGAATTGTGTGTTCCTAACAGTAAAATGATGACCAAAGGGTATACTGGTTTAATTAATTTGTTTATTCCCTGTATTATTTGATCCAACCCTCCTTTGCCTGTTTTTGGCCTTCTCTGTGCTTCTAGGTTAACCTTTATATCTTTTTGTTTGTTTGTTTGTTTGTTTGTTTGTTTTATTAATTTATTCTTGTTACATCTCAATGTTTATCCCATCCCTTGTATCCTCCCATTCCTCCCCCCCCCCCCATTTTCCCACTATTCCCCTCCCCTATGACTGTTCCTGAGGGGGATTACGTCCCCCTATATATTCTCATAGGGTATCAAGTCTCTTCTTGGCTACTTGCTGTCCTTCCTCTGAGTGCCACCAGGTCTCCCCGTCCAGGGGACATGGTCAAATGTGAGGCACCAGAGTACGTGAGAAAGTCGTATCACACTCTCCACTCAACTGTGGAGAATATTCTGACCATTGGCTAGATCTGGGAAGGGGTTTAAAGTTTACCTCCTGTATTTCTTAATTCAGGAAAATGCAGACTTGCTTAAGTCATTTTTTCATCCTCTCCCAGATCTTGGTGGGAATATGTAATAAAGATTCTTTTTAAAAATTGCATTACTGGAGGGGGAGACCTGGTGGCACTCAGAGGAAGGACAGCAAGTAGCCAAGAAGAGACTTGATACCCTATGAGAATATATAGGGGGACGTAATCCCCCTCAGGAACAGTCATAGGGGAGGGGAATAATGGGAAAATGGGAGGGGGGGAGGAATGGGAGGATACAAGGGATGGGATAAACATTGAGATGTAACAAGAATAAATTAAAAAAAATAAAAAAAATAAAAGATATGAACCAGCAAAAAAAAAAAAAGAAAAAAAAAGAAAGAAAGAAAGAAAACACCATGATGGAAACCTAAAAAAAAAAATTGCATTACATCATAAACTTGAAAACGACCCTAACCTAGACACTAGACACTTCAATTCTAGAAATAGAACAAAGAGAAATTCCTTCAGTTTATAAATCAGAAGAGTTGTTTGGTATAGTTGCCAGCAGACATTTTCAGAAATGTTTGCAATAAAACTATTACACCAAAAAGACAACAAAGTAATTTTAGCTACATGAAGCAAACTAGATGAATGTTAAAACAAACAAACAAACAAAAAAGCAAACGCATAATACTGCATTCAAAATGAGTCTTCTTTAATGCACAGATAACAAAATTAATGGAGAAACTGTTTTATATTCAGTACAAGTTATTAAGAAACAGGAAATTAAGAGAAAAATTCAAGGTTCTCTCCTGAGAACCCAAGATTGAAGTGAAGGGATAAGAGTTGCTTTTAAGTAGATTTATTAGCATAGGTAACTAACACACTAAAATTACAGGAGCTATTCTATCAGTATTTCTATAACTCAAATATGAACTCAGTTTATACCCAGAATACTCAAATTCATCTTCCCCACTGCTGTATAGGTTATGACCGAAGGCTAGGAAAATGTTCCTCTAGAATTTACCAATATTTCTGGCTATTAATACAAATGATTCAAAATGAGAATAGTGTGTTTAATATATTTAAGAAATTGAAAATTGGGCTGGAGATGTAGCTCAGTTTGCAGAGTATTTGCCTAGCAAACATGAACCTTAGGTCAAATTCCCAGCACCATATGGCCATAATCCCAGCATTCCAGAGGTACAGGAGGGTAGTTCATAAGTTTAAGGTCTTTCTTGGCTACATACGGAGTTTGAGGCCAGCCTGAGGACTTGATAACTTATCTCAAAAAAGGGCCCCGGCCCGCAGGGTCTTCAAACGGAACCTGGGAGGGGGTGCCGAAGTGAAAGCAAAGGACAGGAGACACAAAGAGATGAGGGCAAGTCTGAACACTGATCAAGCCCCGTTTATTTAAAATTCTTACAGCGTTTATATAGGCAATATCTAGGGCAAGGGCAGGGTTGCTGTGGGAACCTAACAGCAGATATCCAGCCATCCGTCCTTGGCAGGAAGAACTCCAAGACTAGGGATTGGGCTCTGAGGGAACGCAGCTACGGAAGCAAGATAAACAAGCAGCCTCCCAAGATCCGGAGGAGGCCACTATGTGTCAGGCAGCAGTTCCCAGGTCCGGGTAGAGTGGCCTGGGCTGACCTCAGCCTGCTACGTGCCAGGCAGAGGTATAGAAAATGGAATCTACAGACAAGGTGGAATTGTCCAATGTTTTAAGTCAAGAGCTGCTAAGGGCAGCTCCCCACAAAAAAGAAAGAGCCAGGTTTCAGGGAGGGAAAAAGAATAAAAGGAAAGAAGAACACAGCAAATTACAAAGTTTATTTGTGATCTCTTCTGTATGCTAATATGCAATGTGATTATCGAAATGGGGAGCCCTGTACAATTTCATGACTGTCTTAGTTTTTGTTTCTATTGCTGTGAGGAGAATCTATGCCCTAGCAACTTTTTTTTTTTTTTTTAAAGGAAAGCATCTAATTGGGCAGAATTGCAGATCAGAGGTTTAGTCTATTATCAACATGTCAAGAAGCATGGCAGCAGGCAAGAAGACATAGGACTGGAGAAGTAACCAAGAGTTCTCCATCTGGATTGGCAGGCGGCGGGCAGAGAGAAAGACACTGGGCCTGGCTCGAGCATTTGAAACTTCATAGCTCATCCACCAGTGACATACTTCTTCCAACAAAGCCACACGTACTCCAACAAGGGCACACCTTCTAATAGCGCCATTCCTTACGTGTGAGCCTATGGGAACCATTTTCATTCAAACCAACCACAATGACCTTAACTCATCATGAAGTATTTCAGGGTAGTGTATAGCAGAATGTGTTCACTGAATGCTTCTGGTCATGACCGTCTTTCATTCTTAGCATTATACCAGCTGAGCAAGTTATATTTAGGAATATAGTATATGCACACACATATGTGTACGTATGTATGTGTATATACCTATATATGCAATAAAAACGACAAAAGACATGGTAAATTTGAAAAAGAGCAAGAAAGGATGAATGGGAAGGCTTGGAGAGAGGATAAGAAGGGGAGAAATGTAATTATGTTCTGATCTCAAAAAGTAAAAAGTAAAAAAAAAAAAAAAAAGGAGTTATGCTTGTGATTTTCTCAAACAGAATATCTTAAGACACACAAAGCAAGCTTTAGCTGTCTATGTACCCCTTTGCCCTCCAAATACCCTGTGATACTCCTAATGTACTCTTATTAAATGTAACTTCTCTACACCAGAAAAAAAAACTAACCCAAACAAAGTAAAAGAGTTTCAAATATTTCATTCAAGTTGGTTATTTGTATCCTGAATATATTGATTTAAAAAAAAAAAAAAACAGTAGTCACCATTCTTTTGCATTTTAGTGGAAATCTGTAAGAGGTCATTGATTTTGAGGAAATGGGCTTTTGTCAAAGGACTGTTGATTTATAATTTATACAAGGTAATGTGCTATAAGTTTCAAACAAGTGACTTACAAATGACTTACAGGTGCATTTTGGAGAGATTCATCAATAAACTCGGGTCTGACTAATACTAAAGAATCTTAAAAGATCAAGCCATTACCAATGATTAAACACCTTCACTGGTGTTACATTTGGACCTCAGAGGCATAGGCAGCTACTACATAACAGTAGACATCTTAGAGCTTTATCCATAGTGAGAAACTTAAACAAGGAAGAAAGGGTACCAAAGACAGTTATTTCCTCCCCTTGTCCTTCCCTTATAGATTTCATGTGTATTCCAAGTACTGTCAATTTAGGGCCAGTCGCTCAAATTTCATAAATATACCTTTAAGAATAATATATATTTTATTAATTCTATGTGTCTTAGTTACCGTTCTATTGCTGTTAATAGTCACCAAAAATATATATTTTATTAATTCTATGTGTCTTAGTTACCGTTCTATTGCTGTTAATAGTCACCATGACCAAGACATATCTTATTAAGGAGAGCATTTAACTGGGGGCTTGCATTCAGTTTCTGAGAGTTAGACCATTATCATGGCAGGTAATGTGGCATCATGAAGACAGGCTCTGGAGCAGTACCCAAGTGCTATATCATGATCTGTAAGCCAAGGGAGAGACTCTGGGCTTGGCATAGGCTTTTGATACCTCAAATACCCACCTTCGTTGACACACTTCCTCAAGCAAACCACACGTTCTAAGCCTTTTCAAACAGCGCCACTCTCTGATGACTAAGCATTCAGCTGTGTGAGCCGGTGTGGGCCATTCTTATTCAAACCACTGCACTATAAGACTTACAGAGCATATTTTGGTCATATTCACTTTCCAACTCCTATCCCCAATGCTCCTCAGACCCATCCCTTCCTTTCTAATCCTCCCCAGTTCATGTCTTCTGTTTTTAGAAGGCATAATCTAGCAACAGAAGTTTTGGTCTTCTGGTTATTGCAACCTTCATGCCCCATGATCTGACATGTTCTCCTAGATTTAGGTATAGAGTTGTGTTGTAAATGTATTAATTGACATAGGAACTCTATGATCTATAATTTGGCCATCTGTGGCTTTCTCTAATTATCACTCTTTACTGAAAAAAAAAAACTGTCTTTGATGAAAAAGGAGAGCTACTCTTATCTGTGTGTATAATAACAAGTATTTAAAATGAAGTTAGAGATTCTACTGGATTATGAAAACATAAGCAGTAATTTCTCCTCAGGTTTCAGGCTTTCATTAGACATGGATAGCTAAGTTTACAGTGCCAGGCATGAATTCCCTTCTATTGAATGGGCCTAAGTCAAACTAGGTGGCTCTTGTAAAACCTTCGTACTAAGAGTCAACCAAGGGTCCTACCAGGGCACATAGACATTTTGTTTTCTGAAACTGTAAACGCCTATAAAAGTGATCCCCAGGACACAAGTGTCACTATTGTACCTTGTGGAATATCTTTCCATGATGGTCATTGTTGTATTTTGTGGACATCACAGCTGGATAGCACTATTGATTGCTTTTCTCCATAGGAAACTTGCATAACATCTTCCAGGCTACTTAATTTGAATACATACGAAGAATTCTGATTGGTCAGTGGGTTAAGTGAATGTGGCAAGAAAGGGAGTCTACCAAAAAAGTACCAAGAGGAGACAGAACCAGGAACTAGTGGTGACCCAGCCTCTTGATGAGTCTGTATGTTTTATAATCAGTTTCTGACCTCACCAGTTGGAAAGAGTTTATTATAAAACTTTGATACTCTTAGAGCCAACTACTGGTCCCACCAGGATATATATACATTTTGTTTTCCTAGAACCCTGACAGCGTGTCTATAAAAGTTCACTGTCTTGTTTCCATCTGATAACTATAGCGCATATATGGTGGTCAGAAGGCAACTGTGGGTGCCAATACTCACTCTACATTGTCTGAGACATGGCCTTCCTAATGCTACATACACCAGGCTGTCTGGCCCACAACCTTTCAGGGCTTTCCTTTTATCTTCCTGGAATTACAGATGTATATATGATATCTGACTTTCATGTACATTCTGGAACACAATATCAAGCCCTCATGCTTACATGGCAAGTGGTTTTCCCATTGAGCCATCTCCCCAGCCTCAGAGCTTGCAATTGTTCCTGAGAACTAACTGTATGCTTCTCTTTCTGAGTCTGACAGAAATCAGCTGTGTTAGAAATATTTACATCAAGAAAATTGACAAATTTCGAGAGTCCCTTGTTTTTAATAGCTGAGTAGTATTCCATAGTGTAAATGTACCACAGTTTCTTTATCCATTCTTCTACTGAGGGACATTTAGGCTTTTTCCATGTTCTGGTTATTATGAATAAGGCCGCTATGAAGATGGTTGAGCATATGTCCCTGTGGCACCAACCAAGGACAATGAGTGCAGTCAATATCAAACCCCTACCCAGACCTAGCCAAGGGACAGAATATTCTCCACAGTTAAGTGGAGACTGGGGACTGACTTTCACATGAACTCTGGTGCCCCTTATTTGGCCATATCCCCTTGATGGGGAGGCCCAATGGCACTCGGAGGAAGGATAGCAGACTACCAAGAAGAAACTTGATACTCTAGCATCATATTGAAGGGGAGGAGGTCCCCATCAGTCACAGTCATAAGGAAGGGGAATGGGATGAAGGTGAGAGGGAAGGAGGAATGGAAAGATGCACGGGATGGGATAACAATTGAAATGTAATATGAATGATTTTGTTTTTCAATAAAAAAAATTAAAAATAATAAAAATAAAAGAAAATTGACAAATTTCATAAAATTCATAAATTGTTAAATCTGGGAACTGAATCGGTCATGTGAAAAATTAAGCGAAGAGAAAGACACAGTTGTATCTACTATCCCAGCTCTACCACCTACAGCATGCATCAAGAACATCTTATCCTTGGTGAATCCAGCATAAGATATGGAGTGGGGCACAGAGAAAATCCTTCTGACTCAATTCCTACTCAGACTGCAGAGTTCTGAACAAATGGTTAACACAATTTTAAATTGCAAGTTTTGGGCCAGGTGTGGTAGTGCACGCCTTTAATTCCAGCACTTGGGAGGCAGAGGCAGGTGGATCTCTGTGAGTTCGAGGCCAGCCTGATCTACATAGTTAGTTCAGGACAGACAAGGCTACACAGAGAAACCCTGTCTCAAAAAACGAACAAACAAACAAATAACAAAACAAAACCCTGCAAGTTTTGGGGTAGTGTGTTGTCAAAAGGTAAGATAATCTAAGATGTAGCTTTAGACTTCCAAGGTGGTGGTGGCCAGGGTGTCCTGTATCTGAGTGGCAGAATATCAGAGATGCAGATCTGGTGAGTAACTTGACAGCTGACTCCAAAACAACAGCATCGGTGTTTTCTGAATAGGAGGGGACAACCCAGAAGTTGGGGACACAGAGTTCTAGGCCCTGCATGGCCAGAAGTCGCTGGGTCTACCAGTTGCAGCACCCAGTGATTTCTGCCTATTTGAGCACTAGTCCTCAGTTCCAGGGGTGCTTCCCTCCACCAATAAGGCTCAGATTCCTCCTGCACTCCTAAGGGCAGCACCTGAATACTAGGGTCAGAATCCCAACCTCCAATACACAGTTCTACTGGTCTCCCTTTCTAGACTGGCTAGACAAGAGGAGCATATAAGGTCCTGGTTCCAAAATGGCAGAGCCCAGCTCAATCTGAGTGCTGGTGTCATAGTGTCTCCTCAGAAGCAAGCTTATTGCACTGCTGCCTCTGTAGTGCCAGTGCCTGGTCCTGTTCCTCTGTACTTCCTTTCCATCCTGAAGATAACTGTGGACTCCAGAAACATGCTGACCCAAACTTTGGCCCAACTCTACTAGCTGTCTTGAGGAAACTCACAGGGCCTCACTGGATCATAAAAGACTAAGAAACACAATAGGTTCTCAGAAAAACAGACAACACCATGGATAATCATATGTCTAAAGGCCAGCATAAAAACACATTCAACAAAAACCAGGGCAATATGACTCTCCCAGAATCCTCCCCACCACAAACATTCTAGCTGAAAGACAGAAAAATGACCTTACGTCTATGCTTATAAAGTTGTTAGAGGCATTTAAAGAGGAAACAAATAAATCCCTCAAAGAAATAGAGGAAAATACAATCAAACAAATAGAGGCCATCAAAGACACAAAGGAAGATACAATCAAACAGGTGAAGGAAATAAATAAAATAATTCAAGACATAAAAATTAAAATAGAATTAATAGGAAAAACACAAATTAAGAAAATCTTGGAGATAGAAAACCTAGCGAAGCAAACAGACACCACAGAGTAACCACATCAGTAACAGAATACAAGAGATGGAGGAGAGAATCTTAGGCATAGGAGATATAATTGAAGAAATTGATACTTCCTAAAATTCAATGAAAAATGAAGACACAACATTCCCAAACTTATGGGACACCATGAAAACTGTGCTAAGAGGAAAGTTCATGGCACTAAGTGCCTTCATAAAGAAATTAGAGAGATCCTATATAGCAACATAACTGCTCACCAGCTCACCTGAAAGCTTTAGAAAAAAGAAGCAAATACACCCAAGAGGAGTATATGGCAGGAAATAATCAAACTCAGGGATAAAATCATTAAATTAGAAATAAAGAGAACAACCCAAAGAATCAATGAAACCATGATGTGGTTCTTTGAGAAAATCAACAAAATAGACAAACCCCTAGCAAAATTACTAATAGGCATAGAGACAGTACCCAAATTAACAAAATAAGAAATGAAAAGGGGACATAACAACAGAAGCTGAGGAAATCCAAAAAATCACTAGGTTCAGATGGTTTTAGATCAAAATTCTACCAGACTTTCAAAGAAGAACTAATACAAATACTGTTCAAAGTATTTCACAAATAGAATCTAAAAGAATATTGCCAAACTTATACTGTGAGGCCACAGTCACCCTGATACCTAAACCACACAAAAGACTCAGAAAAAAAATTCAGACCAATTTCACTCATGAACATTGATACAAAAATACTCAACAAAGTACTTGCATACCAGATCCAAGAACACATTAAATACATCATCCACCATGTTCAAGTATGCTTCACCTAGGGAAAGCAGAGATGGTTCAACATAAAAAAAAATTCCATCAATGTAATCTACCATATAAAGTAACTGAAAAATAATCACATCATCATCTCATTGGATGCAGAATAAGCCTTTGACAAAATCCAACACTCTTTCATAAAAAATGTATTGGAGATATCAGGGATAGTAGGCACATACCTAAGCATAATAAAGGATATATGTATAAAGCCAGTGTCAAATTAAATGGAGAGAAACTCAAAGCAATCCCACTAAAGTCAGGGACAAGGCAAGACTGCCCACTTTCTCCATGTCTCTTTAATATAGTTCTAGCTAGAGCAATAAGACAGCTAAAAGAGATCAAGGGGATACAAATTGAAAAGAAAGAAGTCAAAGTATCACTATTCACAGATGATACAATAATATACAATAATATAAGTGACCCTAAAAACTCCACCAGAGAACTCCTATAGCTGATAAACAACTTCAGCAAAATAACTGCATAAAAGTGGCACTCAGAGGAAAGATAGCAGGCTATCAAGAAGAGACTTGACACCCTATCAGCATATATAGGGGTAGGAGGTCCTCCTCAGTCCCAGTCATACGGAAGGGGAGTAAGGGGAAAATGGAAGGGAGGGAGGAATGGGAGGATACAAGAAATAGGGTAACAATTGAGATGTAATATGAATAAATTAATAAAATATATTTTAAAAAGAAAAAATAGTAATTCTTCTGTTACAAACAGGCTGAGAAAGAAACTACTCCCTCCACAATAGCCACAAATAATATAAGATATCTGGGTCTAACTCTACGGAGAGAAATCAAAGACCTGTATGAGAAGAACTTCAAGTCTTGAAAAAAGAAATTGAAAAATATATTAGAAGCTATAAAAAGATCTCACATGCTAATGGATTGCTAGGATTAACATAGTAAAAATGATTATTTTTCCAAAAACAATGTACAATTTTAATGCAATTTCCATCAAAATACTAATACAATTTTTTACAGACCTTGAAAGAATAATTGTGGAATTCACATGGAAAAACAATAAACACAGAATGGCTAAAAGAATCCTATACAATAATAGAACTTCTAGAAGTATCTCCACCACTGATTTCAAGGTATACTACAGAGCAATAGCAATAAAAAACTGCATGGTATTGGCATAGAAATAGACTGGTTTGCCAAGGAAATTGAATCAAAGACCTAGAAATAAACTCACACATCAATGGATACTTGTTTTTTGACGAAGGAGCCAAAACCATTCAATGGAAAAAAAGGTAGCATCTTCAACAATGGTGCTGGTATAACTGGGTGTATACATGTAGAAAAAGGCAAATAAATGTATATTTATTACCCTGCCCAAAACTCAAGTCCAAGTGGATCAACAACTTCAACATAAAACCAGATACACTAAATCTATTAGAAGAGAAAGTGGGGAAGAACTTTGAACTCTTTAGCACCGGAGACAACTTCCTGAAAACAGAACACCAACAGCTCAGTCTCCAAGACCAAAAATTAATATATGGGACCTCTTGAAACTGAAAAGCTTCCATAAGGCAAAGGACACTGTCAACAGAACAAAATGGCAGCCTACAGATTGTGAAAAGATCTTCATTAGCACTACATCTGATAAAGGGATAATATCCATAATATTTAAAGAACTCAAGAAATTAAACACAAACAAACCAAATAATCCAATAAAAAAAAAAAAGGGGGGATCCAGAGCTAAACAGAGAATTTCCAGAATTTCAAATGACTAAGAAGCACTTAAAGAAATACTTACAGTCATTAATCATCAGAGAAATGCAAATCAAAATGACTCCAAAATTCCATCTTGCACCTGTCAGAATGGCTAAGATCAAAAATAGAAGTGACAGCACATGCTGGCTGGAATGCAGAGAAAGAAGAAAACTCCTCCTTTGCCGGTGGGAGTGCGAACTTGTAAAACCATTTTAGAAATCAATTTGGCACTTTCTCAGAAAATTGGGAATAGCTTTACCTCCAGATTCAGCTATATCACTCCTGAACATATACCCAAATTATACTTCACCATACAACAAGCACATTGCTGTTTTCATTGGAACTTTATTTGTAATAACCAGAATCTGGAAACAACCTAGATGTCCCTCAACCAAAGAATGGATAATGGCACATTTATACAGTGGCATACTACTTAGCCATTAAAAACAAGGAAATCAGGAAAATTTCAGGCAAATGGATAGAACTAGAAAAGATTATCCTGAGTGGGGTAACCCAGACCTAGAAAAACACACATGGTATGTATTGACTTGTAAGTGGATTTAGCCCTTTTGTACATGATAAACTACAATGCACAGACTCAGAGAAGATAAGTAACAAGGAGGACCCAAGGGAGGATGCATAATCTCACTCAGAAGGGGAAATAGTATAGACAGAGATAGAGGTTAAAGAGAGAGAACAAAGTAAGAGAGGGAGCACAGAGAGAAATAAGGGTGAAGATCAGACTGGGGAGAGAGGAGGAGGGTGAACAAAAGACCTGCAGAGAAAAGAGAAACTGTGGGTGGTGGCATCTCTGTGACAAGTTGGAGACCTAAGTCAGAATAGACCTCTGGGAGGATATAAGGGAGATTATAGTTGAGATTCCTAGTAGCAGGGGCCATGGAGACTGAAGAGGACACCCTCTAACTAGATGAGACTTCTAGTAGAGGTAGGAGAACACCAACCCATCCACAAAAACTTTGATTGAAAACTTATCCTGTCTACAAGACATGCAGGGATAAAGATAGAACCGATAGAGCAGAGATTGAGGGAATATCCAACCAATGCCTGGACCAACCCTAGGCACATCTCATGGAATAAAGCCAACCCCTGACACTATTAATGATACTCTGCTGTGCTTGTAGACAGGAGCTGAGCAGAGCTGTCCTCTGAGAGGCTCTACCCAGCAATTGTTTGAAACAGATGTTGAGAAACACAGCCAAACCTTGGGCGAAGCACAGGGAGTCTAGTGCAAAAGTAAGAAGAAGATTAAGAGGACCTAGGGGTGACAAGAGCTTCACAAGAAGACCAACAGAGCTAGCTCACCAGGGCCCAGAGTGTCTCATGGACTCAAGCACCAATCAAGGACCACACATGGACTGGATCTAAGTCCTCTATGTAGATGTAGCAGATGGGCAGCTGGGGCTACATGTTGGTCCATTAGTAAGTGGAGTGGGGTCTGTCTTTGATACGGTCTCTGTTGCTTGTTTTTCATCCAGTTCTTTGTGACTAGACTATCTTGCCAGGCCACAGGGGAAGAGGACAGACTCAGTCCTGCCGTGACTTAATGATCTGCGGTGGGTGGGTAGGGGCCTCCCCTTTTCCTAGGAATAGGGACCGGAAATGAAGAAGGGAGTTTGAAACTGGGAAGAAAGGATGGAGCGGGCTACACCTGGGATGTAAAGTGAATAAATAAATAAATTAATTAAAATGTATAGCTTCATTCTTATATTTTAACTAAAGAAACGGATGCCTTACACTTGTTTGCATGCTTTACACTTGTTTGCAATGTAAGAAAATGTTGGGTTTTGGCTAAAAGTATAGAATCTACCTTTTGGTGATCTGAAAGGGGCTCAACTTCAGATCCCTCATTACTGACTAGATTTTCAGTGAAAATGTAAATATTGAATTCACTATATAATGTGTTTGGGGGGTATCTTCTCTCATTGTGGCCTTTCTAGGGCTTCCCACAGGAGCTGCCTAACAGTGAACTTGGGAGACTAGATGATTTATTTGAAATAAAGAGACAATAAGGGCATTCTTGCCATTGCATTAGAATTCTCTAAAGAAACAGACAAATAAGATGGTCACACACATGGTGTGGGTTACTTTTTCTCTCAGAGAGTTGGCTCACGTGACTATGGAAGCAAGATCAAAATTCTTCAGCCTAGGCTGTCTATCTACAAAACCAGGCATGAGCTAATACCTCAGCTTATGATCCAAATCCATGTGCTCTGGAATTCTTTTCCTGGCTCATGGAGGTCAGCCTTTTACTCTGTTTAAGCTTTTGCTGAGTGGATGAGGCTTAGCCACAGTATGGAGCACAGTCAGCTTTACTCAATCTAAAACTGTCTCATAGAAACACCCAGAATAAGCTCTATCCAAGTGTCTGAACACCACTGCCTACTCAAAGAGAACATGAAGTCACCTTCTGAGGCGTCCCAGTTGTCATACACTAGCTGTGGACCCTGGGCTAGTCTAATTTTTTTTTTTTTTTGGAGATATGGCTTTCTTTTCGAATTATGTACCTAATTGTAGTTCCTTATAGCTATGAGGATGCATAAATGGGATACAATGTGTAAGACACCCAGTAAATAGTGATGCACACCTCTGCCAGCTCCTTGGTGATGCTGGACTATCAAAAACATAAAGAGCTTTACAGATTCCATTCAAGGTGGGAAAGAGCACAGTGAGGGATCTCCGCTGTGGGCTTCCTGAGGCTCTTTTCAGATGGAGAAAGCACTCTCTGGAAACCCACAAGTGCGCAGAGTGTATTACAGTGCAATCTCACTTTGACCTTACTGCATAAAATAGGCTCAGTGGCACAGCTGCCCAATCACTTGTTCCCCTTTGAAAGTGTCTAAAAGGAAAAGAAGGAAAATGCCACATAACTCATTCCAATGGCTTCCAACTCTAAAATATGTGTGACCACAAACCTTTGGCCCCGTCATCTGCCTGCTGCGCACAGACTGTCTTGTTTCCCGGTCACTTTTTCTGTTGCTGAAACCATCCTTCCACCAAGAAAATTTTACCTAGTATACCTTCCACAGCACAGTTAGTTTTATCCCCTCAAAAGTGAAAATCCACTTAAGTTTGACTTAACACAATTAAAGTGTGTGTGTGTATATGTGTGTGTGTGGTGTGCATATGTCTATGTATATGTACATGTGTGAATGTGTGCAAGTATACATATGCCTGTGAGCCTGTGGATATGTGTATGTGGATTGTGTGTATGAATCCATATGATGCTTTGCATGTATGTGCATGTATGTATGTGCATATGTGTATTTATTTGTATGTTCATATGTTTGTGTGCATGTGTACATATATGTGAGTGTGTCTGGTTTATGTGTATATGTGTATATATTTAAGTGTGTGTGAGTGTGGTGTGGGTCTGTGAATATATGTGTATGTTTATGTGAATATGTATATGTGTATGCATGTCTGTGTGCACAGGGGTGTATGCATATGTGTGTGCATGTATATGTATAAGTATACGTATGTGATTGTTCATGTGTGTGGTGTATATATGTGTGTGGTGTGCATGAGTGTACATATTTGTGTATGTGTACACATTTGTTGTCTATGCATGTGTATATACATTGTGTGCATGTCTTTCCATGTGTATGCATTTATTGTGTACGCATATATGTGCCTGTGTTTGCATCTGTGTGTGTACATATACGTATATATATATATGTGTGTGTGTGTGTGGTGTGTACACATGCATATGTGCATGTACATATGTGGCATGTATGTGTATCTCTGTATGAGTAAATGCATGCATGTGTGTGTGTGTGTGTGTGTGTGTGTGTGTTGGGGTTGGAGAGATAAAGTGGTAGAACTGCATATGAAGGGAAACGAAATACAAAACAAAAAAGAAATTTCCATTGTTTAAAAATCTCACTTAAAATTGAGCCCTCTGTGAGCCTAAAGAGCTGAGAGCTCCTAGCTCTGCAGAAAATTGTAGGAGGCAGCACTACCACACAGGAGACATAAAATTTATATTTTCTTTAAATACATAAGAGACAGGCTTAGAGGTACTGCAAAAATGTTCATTACTGGGAGAACACATTCTTTACTGAGTAGGACTCCTGCTGGAGTTTTAGGCTGCATTTAGTCAAATCATTCACTCACTAAGCCAAACAAAATGTCACAGGGAATGTTATGGTCTCAGTCTCACCCTGAGCTCTTAGCTCCATGTGCTCTAGATCCTTTTTAGCTACAGATAGGAAATGTCTTCCAAGACATCCTCCATGAGCAGCAAGAAATGTGTAATAAAAACAAATTAGCATAAGCCTCTAAATATTGCATAAGTAATAACACCCTGAGCCAGTCTCTCAAGCAGGAGCACAGGAGAGTCGAGTCGTTAACATTATTAGTCAGTTTTTTTTTTAATCTTTTGGATGAGGTACTGGACAGAAGCAAGGCAGGAGAGGAAAGGCTTCAGAAGTTTCTGAATCACAGTGGGCAAGACTTGGAAGAAGTGCTGGCTGCAGCAGGGGCTGCAGCTTGTTCACAGGGAGACAGACAAGAAGTGCGGAGTTGGAGACACAGCCAGTGAAAAGGATAACATTCGGGGCTCCGCTTCCACAAAGCTCCATAGCCTTCAAAATGAGACCTCAGGCTGGAGAGCAAGCATTCAATATGAGCCTAGAGGGTAGACTTTTGTTTGAAATTATCATGATTGGAGATTTTTATATTTAGAGAGAGAAGATACCATAACCAAATCAAGAAATACTAGACTCGGGATGTAAATGTCCTCTGTATTTGTTGCTCTTCTTACTGTAATTGAGGCATGGGAGAGGGCTTGCAAATAGAAGCAAGCACTACAAGGCTGAGCTCTGCATGAAGAAGGGCAAACTTTGCAGTCTCTCTGATCTTACTATGGGCATGCTGTCTACGACTTCACAGCACCCCAGGTTTAACATGGTGTCCTTATGACTATATACTAACTGTGGGAACACCTTTCCTAACACACAGTTCCCTAGTTGGAAGACTTTAGTACTTGATAATGCACAATACTATTGAGAATGAGAAATAGTAACTTATGCACTGTCATGAAGGATGCAAATGGACAGGAAAGCTTTGGAAATAAACGTGGTGTCTTCATTTGCTTCCTGTTGTTGTGATAAAGAACGTGACCAAAAGCAGCTTGGGAAGGAAAAGGGTTAATTTCACCTTAGAAGCTGAAATAATATGAAGGGAAGTCAGGCTAGGGAGTCACCTCAAGATGCTAGAGGCAGAGGCTGAAGCAGAGGCAAAGAAGGACCACTATTTACTGACTTCATCTTCCTGGCTTTATCAGTTTGCTTTGTTATACAGCTCAGGGCCTCACTTCTCCAAGGACACCACCATCCACAGTGGGATATGCCTTCCCACATCAATTATTAACCAATAAAGTGCTCCCATGGACTTGCCTTCAGGCCAGTTTTATGGAAGCATTTTTTTTTTAGCTGAAGTTCTCTATTCCAAGATGACCTTAGTTTATGCCAAGTTGACAAAACTTAACAGCACAGTTGGAAAACTAAAACAGAATTGAAGATGCATAATCTTATGACCTAGAATTTTCACTTGTAGGTATTTTCTCAGAAAAGAAATGCTCACATATATGTACTGGCATTTATAGGAGTATTCACTATTGGTAGTAGTTTAAGATCATTCCTAAAATTAGAGCAAACCTATAAGATCATGTGCTTACTAGTTTTTCTTTCATATACCTACATATATGTGTGCAGTCATGCCCCTGTCGTATATATACATATAATCTAAGCCAAGCAGTATACTAGGAACAAGAAGCCATCTGTGAGACAAATTTTAAATTTTGATCTTAATTTGTGTTTTGATATGAACAAGGTTTAAAGGAGAGAATCAAATAAAAAGTGCTGGGAAGCTGTATCCAGAAGCACATCAAGTTTGAAGACATTACAGTTGGAGGACAATGTCACAGTCTTTTGCTCTGGACGTCCTCTCGTCATCTAGATCAGCATTTTGGCCAACAGTGGCAGGAGGATGCACAGCAAGGGTAAGTAAGAAAGGAGCACTAGAATACATGTCAGGGTGAATGTGGGGAGCATGTGAAGTGTTAGACAATAAACACCCCAGGAAATGGGACTCTGATGGAGGAATGCACTTGAATCTAGGGAAACCCAGATATGTAAGGCTTATCCAGACATCAGGAGGTGAACAGAACGAAAACAAGAGAGCTTTTCATGGAAGCAAGGACTCACTTGGGAAAGCATTTAAGTCAGATCAATAAGCAATACAAGATACAGAAACATGTCACCTGAACCTATATAAGTATGGAAATTAACCTAAAATGTCAATAGTAATTGACATTTAATAAGTACTTAAAATGTATTAACTTTTATGCTGGTTCATCTATTTGACTGTTTATAAGGAATTAATTTTTGCGGACATTGTTGCTCGGAGTTGAACTCAGAACCTCTGGAAGAGCAGACAGTGCTCTTAACCTCTGAGCCACCTCTCTGGCCCTTGTGGACATTGTTAATGTGAGCATTGGCACCTTTGATTTACAGGTGATGAGTTAAGAAAGCTTGGCATATGTAAAAAGCCTGAGTAAGCAGCACACACAGGATTTGGGTCAATGCTTCACGCTTGCAGGCTTCATGTCTATCTATTGAAGCTCAGGAGTGCTATTAGGAGGCTGAATGAAAAGAATAAATAGAAACAAAGGAAAGAAAAAAAAAGAAAGGAAAGGAAAGGATATGGATGCTCTTAGGTATGGTGGAGGAGAAAGCCTCCTGTAGATAAAAGGGAGAACATAGTCAGAGGTAGAGACATCTGAAAGAGACCAGAATAAACATTTCCCTGAGCCATGTGCGGAGAGAGGGGAGGAAAAGGGAGAGAAGAACTTAAGTGCTACAGCCAAGAGGACAAAAGGTAAAGGAGGGTAGGTAACCAAAATATTCTCCATTATTTAGGAAAAGCCTGGCAGCGGGGAGGACAGCCCAACCCCTGGGTTGAACAGTTCAGGGTAGAGGGAAGGGTATGCTAGCTGTACCTTGCAACAGGTAGGGACTAAAGGATGCTAGGAGAACCTGGTGGCTAGGTCTGATGTGATATGTTAAATAGGTACCTCAGCTATATGTCTCAGGGTTTGAGACATAACAGAGACCTTGCTTTCTTCCTTGGCATAACAGAAAATTATAGAGAAATAAAATAGCTGCCATTTGGATAACATCCTTTTTGTCTTCGCTGGGTCATGTGTAGAGCTCATCTCATTAGCTGATGTTGGTGGAAGAAGGGTTGAATTTTTGAAAACAGAAAAGTAAATTTAGGATATAGAGCAGTATTCTTGGGGCCAGAAGTTTGAGAATGGGCATTCTCACTATCTCCCTTTTAATTTACTTTCTTGAAGATTAAGAGACTTTGTGAGAGATGCAAAGGAAGACATCTGCCCCTGATCTGCAGGGTTCCCAGTATGGGGCAAGGAGAATGTGAAGAAAAATGGATGGACTTTGACATGCCTATTTCAAGAAGTTGGTAGCAACTGTCTAGTGAATCAATCTAAGATTCTTGAGAAGTACTGTGAACACACTGAAGAGAAACCTTTGGAAACATAGTCAATGCTCTTGAAGGGCGAGAGTCAAAACCTTTGAAGTAGAACTCAATTTGGTCCCAGTAGTGACCTTATCGACCCTTGTATCACAACTCTCTCAAATACCTCTTCAAAGATTCTTCCTGAATAGATTTTGTCCAAATCATCTCTCCTGTTTCTTGATTATTCTTTTCTTTATTTGTTCATGGCTTCTCTTGTTAGAGTGTAACAAACAACAGGAGATCTGCTACCCAAGCAACCAGGCGTGATGTTTTTTCTTGGTCCATTTTAGCTGGAACTTCTCTGTGCTCAGAAGGATTCTTGAAGTGCTCTTGATTCACTGCACTCTCGATCCTACAAGAAATAACAAAGGCTATTTCTTTTCTGTCCAACACACTGAAATTATTTCATCAATCATCCCACATTTGTCATAGCATCTAGTTTTATGGTTTTTGTTCTCAATCTCAATATCAAATATAGTAAAATATAGTGCATTTAAACAGAAAATCTTTACAGAATCATTCATAGCATTGAATGTATCCAATTACATATTTACCAGTTTGTCACTTCAGTTAAAATTTTAATGCATTATATATTCTATTTCCTAAATCTGAAATAATTCATTGTTTTAATGCCACAACTTTCCATTTTGTATTTGTATTTGTATTTGCAAACACATCATTAAAAATACTTAACAGAGTGTGTCTTAGTAATTTATAAAGACTACCAGATTCAGAGAGATCAGAGGTCAGAATTAGTTAATCTGCTTACTCTTTTAGTTCTGCTTACTCTTTTACCTTCCTCCAGGATCAGTTTAGTCAAAACCATCCAGAATCAGAATCAAGAATCAATCTAAGAGTCTTTGTGTCTTTCTGACTAGAGTGCAGGTTTACACACACCTAGAAATGAGTTAGATTCTGTTCTTTAGAAGGAGTCAAGAGTTGAGTCTTACTGGGTGAGTAGTTATATTAGACACTTTCTGATCCTTCTGATCTTGTCTAGAATAAAGTAGCATGAAGCTTAAAGGTATTCCAAGTTGTTTATCTAAGGCATGCTTCCATTACAACTACACAAGAATCTTGAAATAATGGAAGGACCTGTGTGTGGTGTTGGTGAATCATAGTTTCTAAGTATAGGGCCTATATGAAGGGGAAGAATCATGCCAGCATTCGGGAGACAGAGGCAGGCAGATTGATGTGAGTTTGTGGCTAGCCTGGTCTACAAAGCAAGTCCAGGACAGCCAGGGCTACACAAAGAAACCCTGCCTCAAGAAAACAAAACCAAACAAAACAAAAAAAAAAAAAAAAAAAAAAAAAAAAGAAAAAAGAAAAAAAATAAAAAAAAGAAAAAAGAAAAGAAAAAATAAAGAAAGAAAAAAAGAAATGGAAGGATCTCTGCTGAATTTTGGGGGTCAAGATATGATCGTTGTGATTACTTTTGACCATTAAAATAAAAAAAAATATCTCTGATGTCTCTTGTCTTTTGTTGCAAAATGTCTCCCCATAGATTCACGGGGTTGAACTCTTGGTTTTTAGCTGGTGACAGTGATTTGGAAGGTATCGAACCTTTGGAAAGTGAGGGTCAAACTGCAGGAAAAGAACCTCCAAGAGTAGGTCTAGAGTCATCTATAAGACAAGGCTCCAGGCTTGCTCCTGAAGGATTATTATTAGGTTTGCTTTTGGGCATGGCTGTGAAAGACTATCGTGATTATGTTAGGGTGGCAAGATAACCCTACATGTGGGCAGCATCCATGTTCCTTGGACTGGAATCTTGAACAGAATCAAAAGAGAAAAGTAAAGCTCAGTTTCCTTTAGTGTCTAATTGTAGACATGATACAGCCAGCTTCCTAAGCATGATTCCCCTGCCATCATAGACAACACCTTGGAAGTGTAAAACAGAAATAAATTCTTCCTTCCTTAAGTCACCCCTGTCTCCAGGTATTTTCTAACAGCAAGGGGGATTATAGGTAAGACAAATCACAAGCCATTTCTTGTCTTGCTTTTATTTCTACTGTCACAGCTGTAGCTGCTTCTGCTGCCACGGCTTTACTTCTATGATGGAATGTGTCCTCTCAAATTGTGAGCTGAAATAAATCCTTCCCATAGGTTGCTTTGTCAGATGTTATTTCACAGCAATGAGAAAGGTGACTAACACACTCACTTCACCACTTCTCTCTCCCATCATCAGTCATGAAAAGAAGAATGTTTTCAAAGATAAGCACTATCAGGAAAGGCCTAAATATTCAGTAGCCATAATAACAAGTAGTTAGCAAACCTATTTTAATCCTGATTGTTTAATAAATTATAATTCTATAACCTTAGCAAAAGTCACCACAAGGACTAGGTAGAACCAGTTTTTTGAC
This sequence comes from Acomys russatus, assembly GCF_903995435.1. Taxonomy (NCBI): domain Eukaryota; kingdom Metazoa; phylum Chordata; class Mammalia; order Rodentia; family Muridae; genus Acomys; species Acomys russatus. The sequence goes on along the minus strand of NC_067153.1, from coordinate 23,329,759 downwards.
CACTTAATTGGCCAACAAATATTTCAGATAACAAGCTTCTTTAAGCCATGCTCCTGGAAGTCACTCAACTACAAATAGGAACTTCCAATATACATCTAATTTATAGTAGTCTGCTCTGAGTACTCAGGTTTCCATAATGAACCTGAAATCACTCCACCTTGGGCAAAACCAACCAATACCTAAACGTTATTCTTTCCCAAATGCAAAAGGACTCAGAGGCCTGCTTTGCTTATAAACACATACATGGATGAACACAACTCCTAAGTCACCCTGGCAAAGAGCTTTGTGCTTTTGTACTGGGTTATTCTACTGGATTTTGGTCATTTAGGAACTTCATGATAGACCATTGCAAGCTTTCCAGACACCTTTGGTTTTCTCATGCAGAAATTACATTTCTTCCTCAATAGTAATTTGAATTATAAACTGTTACATTAGGTTTTCATCAATGACCTCTTTTTGTTAGTCAAGGACTTGTAGCCAAGAACATATATAGTCTATAATAACTTGGGCTTATTTTATACCTTTCAATTTGAAGAGGCATCATTCTGTACATTCATCTCTATTCTCATTAATATGCTTATTCATCATTCACTTTAAGTGAAGGATATTTTTGCATTTTATCAGACTTGTCTTATAATATGAAAGTGTAAGTTCCATGTGTCCATATATGTATGTATATGATTTGTGTGATGGCTTAGGTTGTTTGACCTGGATTGGCCTACTTCAACTGCTTGTAGAAGAGCATTTTCCATGGGAATGATGGACGCCTGGAATTCATTATCCAGTGTACATTGCCATTTAAGGAACCATAATCACTTAGTTTGTCTCATAGTCCGTCATCCTCAACACTTACATTATTGGCTGCACTGCTCATTCCTGAACTCTTTGGTTAAAGAGTATTGAGCATGTCTGTAAGTGCACACTTGACCCAGTATGAAGAACATTTCCTCATTTGCCATGAGTGTGTCACAGATGAACAGTGTCATTTTTGCTTATCTTGGCACATGCTCAGTTTATTTTCACTTTGAATAACAATAGCTTTAAGTGAAATTTTTTTTTATGTTGAAATTGAGAAGGCTTACAGAATGTAGGGAGAGCAGAAAGTAAAGAATTTAATATTCAGCATTTTCAACTTGTTTGCTCTTTTGAAAAGATAAACTGCTGACTCCAAGAAAAACTCAAAAGAAGCTCATGTCCACTCCTGTTGGACAGGGCAAAGCTTGACTCCTCACCTATTTATTACCTATCTTCTCTCAGTTTCTTATTACTTTTGCTACTCCTTCTGAGTTTCTAAATGAGGGACAAACTATCACATAGAAAGATCTTCCAAATTCCTAAATCAGAAACGAATTGATAAGAGCATTTATATCTTAGTCTGGAAAAGTTGTTGGCTACAGTTTTTTTTTTAATGTAAAATATATACAAGAATCATCCATAAAATTTGGGGAGTTTATTAAATTTTGTCTTAAGCAGAGTGAATGTAATTTGTTTACTAAATTGTTACCTTTTAGAAAACGTGTTAAAAGAGTAGAAATGAGAAAACAAAACATGTTAGAATTTAAATTATCTAGTGGGGAATAATTTGAAGAAAACATCAAAAAGGCAATAAAATATATGAGATGTGTTATATAAAAGCCATTTAAGAATCCTTTTCTGAAGAGTAAATTGGACAAGAATTCAAAATAGCCAAATAAAGATGAATCAAAAGTATAATGAAAATAGACTTTATGAATCTCCCAGGCAGTATTTGGAGTGGACATAGTACTTTAAGGTAAAGAAAGCTTTTTGTCTATTTTTATATATTATCTCAGAATTGCACAAGTGAACTCTATCAGAAAGAAATAATGAAATGTGGGTTGCAGGTACAGCTTAGTGCTATAAGAATGACTTCCTGTGCATAAGGCCTTGGGTTTGATGTTAACACTACTGAATGAAAGTTAAAAGGCTTATTTTTATCGGAATATCCTGATCTAGGATATTGTTGATATATTACAGAATCATTTTTCTATTTTTTATTTTTGAGATTTTAATGTATAATCTCAAAGTAATAATAATTAAACAACATTTTCCCCTTCCCTTTCCTTTTTCCAAACTCTCTCATAGAGCTCTCTCTGTTCTCTTCCAATTCATGGCCTCTTCATTATTAATTTTTATTGTGAGCATAAGTGTATATTGATAAAAAATACATATTGTTCATGGTTCTTCTTGCTGCAGGCAGTTTATTGTGTATATGTGTAATAATATAAACTTATATGTAAAAAATAAAAAATGTCTTTAAAAAAGAAAGCAGGAGAGGCTATGGGAAATGATGGTGAATTGTGGGAAAAGACAAGGAGAGAGGAACAAGGAGTCATGGGTGTAAATATGGTTAAATTGTATTATATGCTTAAAATAAATTATCTTTGAAGGCCAAAAAACATATTCCTAGGTATAACCTGTTCAGTTTGAATAACGTTCCTAGTATATGTGTTTTCATTTGAGAATTAGTATTAAAGTTGTAGGAAAACTTTCCAGAAAACATCTTATGGGTTCTTATCCACGCATAATGTCTGCATTATACATAACTGGAGAATTAATTTAATTATTTTACACCAATCCCTGAACCTTCATTGAGAAGGCAGAGAATGAATAAGTAAAAATAAATAGGAAAGAATCAGGTAAGAATCATCAGTGAATTTCCTGAGATTTCTATAAATTCTTTTTTTTTTTTTTCAGCTTTCAGGTGTTCTTTTATTTATTTATTTTTATTAATTTATTCTTGTTACATCTCAATGTTTATCCCATCCCTTGTATCCTCCCATTCCTCCCCCCCTCCATTTTCCCATTATTCCCCTCCCCTATGACTGTTCCTGAGGGGGATTACCTCCCCCTGTATATTCTCATAGGGTATCAAGTCTCTTCTTGGCAACCTGCTGTCCTTCCTCTGAGTGCCACCAGGTCTCCCCCTCCAAGGGGACATGGTCAAATGTGAGGCACCAGAGTACGTGAGAAAGTCATGTCACACTCTCCACTCAACTGTGGAGAATATTCTGACCATTGGCTAGATCTGGGAAGGGGTTTAAAGTTTACCTCCTGTATTGTCCTTGGCTGGTGCCCAAGGCCCACAGGTCACACATGCCCAAGAACAGATACTAATACAGTGTAAGTAAAATCATAAACAGAACATTATGAGTTGTTTTGCAACTCACTCATTCAGTTCTTGAATGTGACTTTTGTAGATGGAGTCATATCACAATGTCTAATGTAATGTTAGACATATCTCTCAATGCTATAGCATCATTGTATTTCCATGAACAGCAGCCAACTGCATATTGTGCCTTGACCCAGTGTATAAGGTTTATTGTCTTCTTTGCCCTAGAGTAATTTCAGTCCCAACTTAAATCATTATTCATCTTCTTATCTTATTAGCTTTAAATCTAGTAACACAGGTGAACAATCTTTACTGGAAATAAAAAGCAACTGGCATTTTTGTCAGTCAAATGTCTGTGAAACATCTGAAACATCTACCCTATCCTTCCCTCAACCTGAGAAATCTCTTACTGCCAGAGTCCAGCTCCGGATGAGGGTCGGGCCCTGAAGAAGGGTGTATGTAAGAACGAGGGAAGGAAAAATCAGACGCGGGGCACCATTCAATTCCTCTGAGAGACGGGACAGAGAGGAAGCCTTGATAGCTTTACCTACTCTGACAACTTATGTCTCTTGTAAGCTTTATTTATACACAAAATTATTTCCTTAAAAACTTTAATCATTGATTACACAGCTTGAAATCTTTTTGGTTACATAAGTATATAGGAACAAAGAAAATAAAGTAGGCAAACAGCAAATTTCCTGAGAACTAAAAATTAACCTTTAAGATAAAAATCTAAAAAATTTCCTTCCTTAAGCCTTGCGGTTACAAAAGGTATTAAACAAAGCAACTCTGTTTGATTTTTGTTTTAAGTTGACATATGATTAATAGATCAAAGATCAATCCCTCTACCTGGTACCCTAAGCTTGTCTTCCTGACCCTTAATTAATCCTTTCTTTTCCTTATTTTAGCTATCACTTAAAAATATTATGTGGCCTTTCTTTTTTTTTTACTTAAAAGCAGCAGGTCCCTTTGTCTTTCTAGAACATCAGGAATGTCCTGGCCTGTCAGGTTTACTCAGAAGGGCAGGTAGTTTACTGAGACACCATGCCTGTCTCTGTGACTTTGTCTTGAACTTCTGTATCAACACAATTTCTATCTTTACTGTGGTTTTGTAAAGAATAGAAAACTATTAGAACTCTAGGACTGTTTCCAATGTCTTCCTTCAACCTCATCATAAACATTTACTTCAATCAGTTTCTATCTTTATTATAATCCTGTGAAGGAAACTTAGAATTTTAAAACTGTTTTCTTTTGCTTCTAGGTAGGCACCAAGGTCTGTTGATAATGGCACGGTCAGTATCTCTTTTCTTTCTAAACTAGTTCCTTGTTTCCAAAGCTGAGCATGAAGACCCAATGATTTTGATTATAGGTTGTCAGCCTTCAAAGCTTCCCTAAAATTTTCTTCTTTATTAATTCCTCTAAAATCCTCTAAATCATTTACCAGAGTTGTTTGTTGATAGTTTAATAATGAATTTGAACTCATATATTAACTTGCCAATAAATCTGAATAAGTTTTATGAATGACTCAATTTTCTGTATAGCTGTATTTTCCCAGGAAATTATCAATGACTTTATTAGTTTTTATTAGTATCAGCTTTTACTAATGTTCAATTCTAGCCTTTGGTGAGAAGCCTCTAACAGGAACTTCTGTGGTCAGAATCAATCCGAGGCATCCAGGCACTGGAGCTTTGTAAAGCAGGCCTTAAGAACACCTGGTTGTTGGGGCACTGGAACTTTGTCAAGCAGTGCCCTCAGGGTGTATGGCTGAGGTGCTTAGTCGTCAGGCACTGGAAGTTTGTCAAGCAGTGCCCCCAGACTTCTTGGCCTCACCATCTTACCATTTCCTAGCATAAGGAAGTTTCTTAATTGTGTGTCCATGGTTCAAGAAGAGATACCTACAATAGGGTAACGTATCTGCAGTGTGAAATACTGTTGAGAATTTCCTCAGATGTGTTCCTTGGTACATCTGCAAATAAAACCTACAGTCAGACCTAGGACCCTATAGCATGTTGTAGTGGATTTTATATAATTTCTTCCTGCTATAGTTATGAATATATGCTAATAACTGTGTGTTTATTTTCCAGAACACTCTATTCTTGAAACTCATGCTGCTTACAGCAGTTAAACAAAGTCATCATACTTTACAATGACAGGTATTGGTGAATTATATTTACCTTTTACCTTTTTTTTTTCCTTTTTTTTTTATTAATTTATTGTTACATCTCAATGTTTATCCCATCCCTTGTATCCTCCCATTCCTCCCCCCCCCCCATTTTCCCATTATTCCCCTCCCCTATGACTGTTCCTGAGGGGGATTACGTCCCCCTGTATATTCAACAGAGGAGTATCAAATGGCTGAGAAACACTTAAAGAAATGCTCAACCTCCTTAGTCATCAGGGAAATGCAAATCAAAACAACTCTGAGATTCCATCTTACACCCATCAGAATGGCTAAGATCAAAAACTCAAGTGATACCTTTTACCTTTAATAATGAAACTCACACCCGTCATTGGCCCCAAACTCTGCAAAGATGGAAAGGTCTTATAGCAACTTTAAATTTGCAACATCCACGACCTCTTCTGGACACTTACATTAAGTAATTAGTCAATAGGAGTCATAGTCAAATTTCATAGTCAAGATGATCACAATCTGAAAACTCCATCACACCACTTCCAAATTAATAAGTGGAGGTCATTTCCTATGTATCAGAAAACCCCATCATTATATCTGATTACATACTTTTTACTCGTTATGGTTTGGCTCACATTTGTTCTTATAACAAAGAGTCAATCAAGGTAGAATTAATTCTTCAATCATGATGTTTGATAAACCTCTTAGCCCTAATTGGTAGCTTTCAGTTTGTGTCACACCTGTTTAAATCAACTTTTTTTTTTTTTTTGTCTTATGGGTACCTATTTTCAAGTCATGAGTTCTCCTTTGTATTCACTTCCAACAATTAAATATCTAACAATAGAGATAGGAGATAATTGTCGTTATTACATTGTAATTAACATCTTTGTGAATAAAATCTCATTAAAATTGATAACAGTTCACATAGCTGCCCCTTGACTTACCTGATGATGTCTTGAAAACCAGCTTTTGTTTATCATGAGATTATGTCATGATAAAGGCATTTTGTTAAAAACATTATAAGTTTAATGTGTATTCCATGCAATTAACCTTCCCAATTTCATAATGAGTAGTATGTACACTGAAGTAGTGGTTGTTTGTCCCCAAGATCAGGGATGACAAGCTGCTGCAGCATGATGACACTGTCCTGCACTATAAGGACACTGTACTGTGCAGAAATGTCCTGGACAGAGGACAAAATTCAAAGCATGGACTTTACTGGATGCAAGCAGGTTTTGCTTTTTTGTTTTGTTTTGTTTTGTTTTATCATTGTAAAGTTGGAAGATTCTGAGTGGAAATACTGTAAGTCCAGATTTTGTGTGTACAGAGGTGTCTCCCACAGCTTAGATTAATGGAAAAATACAATGGATGTCAAAAAATAAAAAAATAAAGTCACTACATTCCTGATATAAAAAAGACATATTTTTAATCAATACCCATTTGAACTCATTTTAAATCTGCATCTATCAATCAATGACAATATTATTATTATAGAAAAAGTAATCTTCAGAAATGGTTTGTACCTAATATACCAATCCACCAATCAATGTGCATCCTACTGAAAACAGACAATCAGACTCATTCTATTTCATTTGTGAAAGTCGAGACACTAGCCCAAGGAACATGTCCCATGAAAGTATTCACTTACCAGGAAAATGGGTCAGAGGGGAGGATATCCTATTGAAACTTTAGGTGAAAGAAGCATGGGAGAATGGGGAAATAGAAGAATCCAGAGGGTCCTGGAAACCTACAAGAAGAACATTATCATGGGTGAATCTGGGTCCTGGGGTCCTGCTCAAACTATGGTACCAGCCAAGGAAAATATAGGCAGTAAACTTCAAACCCCTATCCAGACCTAGCCGATGGACAGGACATTCTCCACTGTTGAGTGGAGAGTGGGGTCTGACTTTCATAAAAACTCTGGTGCCCCATTTTTGACCATATCTCCTTGATGGGGAAGCCTGGTGGCACTCAGAGGAAGGATAACAGGTCACCAAGAAGAGAGTTGATACCCTATGAGCATATACAGGGGGAGGAGGTCCCCCTCAGTCACAGTCATAGGGGAGGGAGTAAGTAGGGGGAAAGCAGGAGCAGGGGAGAAATGGCAGGATACAAGGGATGGGATAACAATTGAGATGTAATATGAATAAATTAATAAAACATTAAAAAAAGAAAGTCAAACAATTGAAGATAGCCCCAATGCATTAATATTTGTCTAGAAGTCACACTTCTATAGATCATGTCACCCCTCGGGATTCTGAAATTCACCTAGAACCCTGTGCTTTCTGGACTTTTCGTAATAAAAGAGTGCACTTGGCAGAGTTATAAATAGTCGGTATCTGTCCTATTCAGAAAAAGCCATAAGTTGCATTTAAAGCAATGCAATCCAGAAGTTTTACTTGGTATTTTGATTCATGACTTGCTCGTTTATTCAGCTGCTGTTTATTAATTTACTATATGTAAACTAGTATGCTAAGGTCTTAATGTTTTAAGATGCATGATCTGAAGTGATTCAGTTTCTTGGAAATAAAGGTCCCCATGGTGAAGATGGATGAAAAAACTCACTCAGCAGTATCTAAAATAGTGTCGGTGGCAATTTCACCGTGTTTGTCACACTCAGGGAGGTATTTTTATTTGCTGTTATAGATGCATAGGAATTATTTTTGTGATCTGTATAGTATATGTATTTTGATATTGATCTTAATTATATCATGAATTAAAGTAATTCCTTAACTTTTAAAATAAATTTTCTACTTAGAAATTGTTGTTACTTAACTAGGTAAACATCCCTTGAGTCCTGAATCAGTTTAAGATAAATATATTTTATCTGTCTAATGGTATTGTAAACTTAATATGGTCAAGTGTTTATAGCCCATTTTTATAGCAAGTGTTCAAAAATCATTTGTTCACATGATTTAACATGGCAATATAATATTGTACCTAAATCTCATTCAAGATCTGCATAAATAAGGACCAAAGTGTCCAGCTTAGTACATTATGGATGAGTAAAGACTGATGGAAACATCTACAAAGCAGCGTTTGGGGGACTCTTGTGAAACGTTTGTTGGCGGTGAAGAATACAGAAAAATGTGTATGTCTCAGTTTAGGGGCTATTAGTAAAAACTCTAAGTTAAAGTGATTTTGCAGCTTTTGTGTTATTCCTTGATGAAATAATTTTTTTTTGGTTTTGTTTTGTTTTGTTTTTGTTTTTTGTTTTTGTTTTTGTTTTTGTTTTTTTTGGTTTGTTTGTTTTTTTGTTGTTGTTGTTCTTTTGTTTTTGTTTTTGTTTTTTGTTTTTGAGACAGGGTCTCTCTGCTTTAGCCTTGGCTGTCCTGAACTCTGTAGACCAGGCTGGCTTTGAACTCACAGTGGTCCACCTGCTTCTGTTTCCTGAGTGCTGGGATTAAAGGCATGTGCCACCACACCCAGCTATAAAATTATTTTTTAAAGAAATTAAAATCAAGACTAGATCACAATGAAGTTTTTTTTCCTAGTCCCTTCTTGATTACTCAAAAGTTTAAGAAGGTAGGGCAGGAACAACTGATATGGTACAGAGCAAGATCATGTGTGTCTAGAGCAATCTAGAGCCAAATTCTAAGCCTGCATTGAACCTGTTACTTGAGGTTTCTGAGAACTGCGTGTCTGATTCATAGAACAGGCCAGATAATACCTATTTCACTGACTTGGTATGATGAGTGAATAAAATTACACAAAGCAGAGAGAATATGGCTCAGGAAGTTACAGAGGCTTGTTGAATGTGTGTTCTTGTCTCTTCCCCTTTCTGAATAAGGGGAATTTTGTTTTGCACATAAAATGGGATAAAGGAGAACCATCTCAGGCTGTGTCTGTGGTAGAAATCATCTTGGTAAGGAAATTAAGGTGTCTTACAGAATAAGTTATTTAACCCAAAGAGCTTAAAGAAACTAGGACTTGGTATCTATGGGACAAGTTCGTTTAAGAGGGAAATGGGAAAATTGTACAGTCCTTGACCAGTGGATGTAAGACAATTTTATCTATCAGGTGCTTATTACATAACATTTGTTTCTCTTCCCAATTATAAGGCACCCAAAGTCATCAAATGGCTTAGTAGTCAGTTACTCCTTCACCTTCTTTGCAACTGGTTTTGAAAGCATATTTTTAGCACTAACAAAATAATCTCTTTTGACCCACACCTTCTGGAGGACACAAGGAATTGAAGGAAATATATATTTGCTGTTGCTGGTGGCAAGAGGAAAATGCAAGGCAAACTTCTGGTGCAGTAAAATGGTACTGAAGTAGGAAAATCAGAAAATTAATTTTCTACCTCCAAGCATTATTGGACTGTAGCTCACTCTAGATGCTCACCACGAGATGCAGGTAAACTGAGCAGATAGAAGCACCAAATGATGAGTCATAGAAAGATGTGTGAACTAGCAAAGACCTCAGCAACCTCTATTGCTTAAGTTGCTTTTTATACTGTGCAGGAAATGTTAATCTGCCTGCTGTCCCACTACCTCAACTAAGTCAATTTTTGGAGAAAACCTATTTGTATTTTGATGAGTGACCTAGACATAATGCCTCTAGCATTGAGTATTCCTCAAGGCTAGCTTAGGTTGTTGCTGGTTGTTGATATATCTAGTGTTTTACCATTCTCATCACATCAATAGAATTCCCTGGCGTAAATATATTTCCAGGTGGACTTACAATTCAAGAAAATGCTATTCATCTTTATCTCTTCTCTCAGACAAGAAACATATACTGGTAGATCTAAAATACTTTGTAAATAATCAACATGACATGCTGATATAACCATGATAACTTAAAAGCAATTTTCCAAACGTTATTTATTTAGACACACACAGAATCTTAGTAAATTAGGCATGGCATGCGATAATAGTTATCTGCAGATGAGGACACTGAAGCTTGAAAAATTACTGATTTGTAATTCAACTTTCATATCCAAACGTGATCTAAACAATAGCATCTTGAAGTCCTAGATTATTTCATTGTCTCCTGGCTCATTCTTTCCTGTGGTGTGTCACACTGACTGTGATAACATTACACTTCAAGAGCACTTTGGAAAGTGTGGTTTCAGCCAGCAAGAACTTAATTCTGGCTGGGAAATAGATTATATAGTAAGTGAATCTTTTATGAGTATCAGAGTGGTGTCTAAACATAGGTTGAAATGAGGGCTTGAGACAATGCTAGTGGTAAAATGCCAAAGAATACAATGGCACTATGACATAGAGTAGAAACAGACAGCTTTGTGGTGAAAGCCACTCACAAACAAAGGCAGGGAGTGTTCAGGACTATTGATAGAAAGACATGCAGGGTCATTTCATGAAGATAGAGTTCAAGCAAGGAATGGGCACTATGTTTTGCTGCATAGTGTAGATCGAAGAGGAGGTGCTCTAGCATTGAATTGCTGGAGTTTAAGTGTTTGTAATTTGCCGAGCCACTGATATAGATGTTTCTCCATCTGTCAATGAAGATAATAGTAGTGTCAGTCTAAACGAGATTTTAAATTCAGAACAAGTCTCATGATAGAATATGTCTATGGTTGGAAGACACAAGAAGAAATATGTACTGTTAGTTTAAGAGACTGTTAGAATCTATGGGGATGTTCAGAATCAGAGTGTTTAGTGGCCACACACTTTTTATTAATTAATTTATTTATTCACTTTACATCCTGGTCATAGCCCCACTCTCCTCTCCTCCCAGTCCTACCCTCCCTCTCCCATGACCCCCTCTCTATTACTCAGAAAAAAAGAGCCCTCCACCCTCCCCAGCTCATCAAGTCACATCAGGACTGAGTTCAACCCATGTTCCCATGTGGCCTGGCAAGGCAGTCCTGTCAGGGGAAGTGATCAAAAAGCAGGCAACAGAGTCCCTATCAGAGTCAGGCCCCATTCTAGTTACTAGTGGACCCATATATAGCCTGAGCTGCCCATTGGCTGCATCTATGTAGAGGACCTAGGTCTAGTCCATGCATGGTCCTTGGTTGGTGCTTCAGACTCCACAGGCTCCTCTGGGCTCCGGTGAGCCGGCTCTGTTGGTCTTCTTGTGGAGCTCTTGTCACCTCTAGGTCCTTTTATCCTTCCTCCCACTTTTCCACTAGACTCCCTATGTTTCACCCAATGTTTGGCTATATCAGCATCTGTTTCAAATTGCTCTTGGGTGAAGCCTCTCAGAGGACAACTCTGACAGGTTCCTACTTGAAAACAGCAGAATGTTGTTAACAGTGGGAGAAATTGGCTCTCTTCCATGTGGTGGGTCTTGGGTTGGGCCAGGAATTGGTTGGATATTCCCTCAATCTCTGCTCTATCTGTTCTATCTTTATCCCTGCAGGTCTTGTAAGCAGAGTAAGTTTTTGATCAAAGTTTTTGTGGGTAGGTTGGTGTTCTCCAACCTCCACTAGGAGTCTTGTCTAGTTAGTGGGTGTCCTCTTCAGTTTCCATTGCACCTGTTACTAGGAGGCTCAGGTACAATCCCCCCTCAAACCTCCCAGAGGCCTATTCTGACTTAGGTCTCCAACTTGTTACAGAGATGTCCCTGCCCACAGTTTCTCTTTTCTCTGCAGGCCTTCTGTCTTTCTTCCCCGCTCTCCCCAGGTCTTATCTTCACTCTTATTTCTCTGTTTTCTCCCTCTTCTACCTTGTTCCTTCCTGTCAACCACTACCTCTGTCTGTTGTATTTCCCTTTTGGGTGAGATTAAGCACACTACTTTGGGTCCTCCTTGTTACTTATCCTCTTTGGGTCTGTTCATTGTAGAATTTTATCCTGTACTAAATGGCTAAACTCCACTTATAAATGAATACATACCATGTGTCTTTCTGGGTGTGAGTTACCTCACTCAGGACATGAAATTTGCAGGTAAATGGATGGAACTAGAAAAGACCACACAATTTTTCAGTTAAAACATGAAATCTCCACTTGTAACTGGGGACTTACTGGATATTGATGGCTTCTAGGAGACAAAAATGCGCTCTTTAATAGTATGGGTCTTGTAAGTCTGCTATCTTCCAGTGGATGGTTCCATACCTATGAATAAATAGTTATCACAAATCACACTTGGTAGATTATTTGGAAAAACAACAACAACAACAACAACAACAACAACAGTAATGGAATCTAATTACCTATTCTGGTGTACATGAAAACAGAGAACTCATAATCATAAAATAAATAAATAAATAAGTCTTTAAGAAATTTCCAACAGTTCACCAACTACACAGATGGACTCCTTGGGCAGCTTAATCCTCTAGTGGGTCCCCCGGTAAGAGGAGCGGTAGTTATCTCTGGCATGGACAAAGCTGCCTACTTTTTGATCACTTCTCCCTGATGGGGCTGTCTTGCTGGGCCACAGGGGAAGAGGATGTGCTCAGTTCTGATGTACTCAGGTGGGCTGAAGGAGAGGTTCCTCTTTTCTGAGTAGAGGAGAGGAGATAGAGAGGGAGAGTGGGACTGAAGGAGATGAGGGAGGGGGATATCATTGGAATGTAAGGGTGAATTAATTAATTAATCAATTATAATAGTAGTAAAAAGAAAAATGATAGCTTTGATCACACAAATCTAAATCAGTGGTCCTAAAGCTTCCTAATGGTGCAACCCTTTAATATAGTTCCTTATGTTGTGACCTCCCCAACCATAAATTTATTTTTGTTGCTACTTTTGTGAATTATAATGTAAATATCTCTGTTTTCTGATGGTCTTAGGTGAGCCCTGTGAAAGGATTGTTTGACTCCCAAAAGAGTTGGAACACCCAGATTAAGAACCAGAACCTCTGCTCTAAATGGTGGAAGGTGCCAATAGTAAGCTAGCAGCAATCTTCCTAGAGCACTGTGAGGATCTGACTGGGAAATATCTCTTCATGGCCCCTGTAATTAGAACACCTGCATTTGGTAGGTGGTGCTTTTCTTGGGGCTTGTGGAGCATTGGGGATGGGAGACATGACCATGGGTCACCGCAGGCCTTTGAGGGTTAGATCCTGGCCAATGTCTAATCTCTTGCCTGCCACTGTGATGTGCCACGAGGCACTCCAGTTGCCATGCTTACTCTTCCATGATGAACTGAGACCATGAGCCAAAATAAACCTTTCTTCTCTGAAGAAGAGGAGAAAAAGAAAAGGAAAGAAAAAAAAAAAACTCTATTACAAAATATAAGCTCTCATCTACTGTTCCAGCCCCATACCTACCTGCCTGCTGCCATGCTCCTTACCATGATGGTCTTGGACTGTAGCCCTCTAAAACTGTAATGCCCTAGTAAACACTTTCTTCTATAAAAAATATAAACATTTAACAAAGTTACCCCATAATGGAGTAACAGTGCCCTTACTGGACACCACAAGATAACAAAAAGTCAAGTGCCAACAAGGACCATCTTCTGAAGTTTTTGGCTGAGGATTAATGGACCCCCAGACATTATAGGCTATTGCCAGTGCTCTTAGTCACTCTCCAGAATGTGGTGATAAGACCCTGAAGATGTTGAAGACAAAAAATACTTGCATTATAAAATGTGGATAAATCAGGCATAGTCATCTTTTAAGAATAACTACATTTTGATTTTCCCAGAATCTTTTAGGCCTATTCTTAGCTTGTGATTTTCTTTCATTGTTTTATGTTGATTTTATTGTTTCTGGAGTCATACATATATCATATGTAATATGATATATCTGATATATAGTTTAAGATATGTATATAATATCTTAAAATTTCAAACAGTTCAAAAATAAATAAAAGGATATGTTACTGGTGTCTATGTCCAAGCACCATGCACTGTGTATACAAAAGAGATGGTTAGGAAAAGCAAAGTCATTGTGGTCCTAACCACAGGAAGCACCACTCTAACTCTGACTTGGCTATCATGATCAGATAACACTATAAAGGCAAGAACATTGTGTGCTATTTCCACAGCACAACACAGTGTGGACCTTTAGACTAAGAATAGTTAGAGTGGAAATGATCTTGGGGGTCACCCAATATCTATCTATATTATTAGATCTAGAAGGGATCTCAGCAGCATCAGACGGCATTAACGTTACCATGGCTTCACTAGACAGCACTTATGCAAAGGACCCATGGGAGTACTGGGACAGTAATAGCCTCCATACTTTATTGGAAACCACTGTACCAATATATAGATGGTATGAAAGTCTGAGCACAACATGAAGATGAGAAAGCTGATGCAGCATGGCCTTCTTTGGAACTCCCTGACACTTGTGTTGTTAACATGAAGATGAGAAAGCTGATGCAGCACGGCCTTCTTTGGAACTCCCTGACACTTGTGTTGTTGTATTTAACTCAACACCATTTCCTTAACTACATCCAATTACAACAGGAGCCCTGTGAGATGTTTTGTAGGGAGGAAGCAGGGTGTGGAAAGGCCAAAGTGGGTGAGTTTACATAACTGCTATATGTTATATAATTATATTTCTTTTATAGTCCTAAAAATTGTAACATACAGTCCTTGAGATAAAAATAATTTGTTTTAATTTGTTTTTCTATTTTATCACAAACTATTTTTTCATGTAATGAAAATGAACAACCCTGAGAATTAACTTCTGATATACATATGGTGTTCGAAGGCTGTAACACTTTCAGGATCGAGAAAAATTAAAAAAACAGTATGAACAAAATATAATTAGACTGTGAGAACATTTTTATTCCAAATAGATTTATATGCAGTCATAAAAAAGCAACATGTCTATATTGAAATTCCTTATTTTAGCTTCTTTAAGCCTCATGCTCAACCAAGCATTTTCTTTTATAAGCCACATTGGATAAGGAAGACAATTGGAGATGCCTGATTAGTTTCTTTCCTCATTACTGAGGAAATTAAAGTTTAGTTTCCTTTGAGTTAACAACACTAACATAATAAAATACCTTTGGCTTCAGTTAGTATTGATAACCTCAAAAATATTTTTAAATAATTCAAATTGTACGGAGTGGGAGAAGTTTATAATTTTACAGAGCATTAGGAAAATACATTTTAAAGATTAATAGCATAAAATATTACAATTCCATGGATATAAAATAAAACCAACTGAATAAATATTAGAAGGGATTTGTGGCTAAGTAGGACAGCAAATACCACTTATGTTAAGTACAGAAATGGTTCACACAAATAGAAAGCAGCATACTGACTAATCGCACCACAGAAACCCTTAAGAGAATGATGGGGGGAAAAGACCAAGGACCTGAAAACAGGAAATAGAAACTCAAGAGTGAATAAAGGTGTTAATTGAGTTTGCTACCGCCAGCTTTGCCACAGGCCACTCTTTCTTCTGCATCCACCAACTCCGCAGAATCACTTTTTATAAGCCCATTTCCATCTTCTCACACCAGCTGCGTAATGGTTCTGAGTGATCTGAGACCTGGGGCTAGGCTACTCAGCAGTCATTATTAGTTATTTCATAATGGCTTTTGTCCTCTGTGAGGGCACTTGCCTTTACACATAAACGTCCATTTTTTTTGAGCCCCAACATTCAGTTCGCAACACGTATTTAAAGGGGTAGTACTAGTAAAAGCGGACTTCTGATAAGTCATGGCGAACTTACCCAAAGGTGTAGCCTTCCATGTTTCCAGAACCTCACTGAGGGAGTTGTTTTAAAAAAGAGACAGTAAAGAACTTTTGTCCCAAGGTGTCATCTCTGTTCTCTGTTTTTGGTTAACATGGGTTCTTACCAGTATCTTGTCAAATCATGATAGTTCATCTTCTGAGAAGACAGAAACCCGTGCTAAGTCTGGGTACTCTAACACCCTTTGAGGCCTAGATATCAATCAGTCTTCTCCTGTGCTTTCCATAGAGGAGGATTAAATTGTTTTCTTGGCTATGTCTTTTATCATTTGACACACAATTACCCCCAAATTTAGTGTTCTAAAACCACAGTTTCTCTCTAGTGCACTGACTGTGTCTTACTTAGGTGGCTTTGCCTGGGTCTCTTGTGGAACTTCAGGAGATAGGGCCGGGGACTGGTGCCTCTCTCTTATGCAGGCAGCCAAGAGGGGGTATACATAGAACCAGCACTCTGAGAGTCTCCAAAAGCTAAAACACACAAAGGAATTCTATTGGACCCAAGTCACCAAGGCCACTAGGCATGTGTGAGTAGAGAAAGGATTGCTTACATTCACCCTCAGAGGATGTGTACCACACTGGCACTCATTTCTTCCTTTTCTTCCTCCCAATTTTGTTTTTTGTGAAGGTAACAGTTCTCTACTAACTAACTTAGCTCCTCACACCTCCATCTCTTTCCCCATGTTTCATAGGAATTGTTTTTTAAAATACAAGGATGCTATGGTTATTTGGTGTAATCTAACTGTCCCTCGGGGTTCTAAGTTCTTCCCTGCTTCTCTTATCAAAGTGACTGATATGAACCTAAGCTGAGTAGCTTTTTCTTTGTGCAGGAGGAGAGTGGTTTAGTGAAAATAAGAAATTCAATTGCAATCTTTTGTTTGTACATGAATGTTCTCCCTTTGGATTTTTCTTTGGGGATCTCATGCTTTGACTTTCTTCTTTGCATTTACAGGCCCCAAATCTTGCTAGAGAGTACCAGATTCTCTACCTGGAAATAGTTCTTTGTCTCATTTTAGAAATCTGAATGCAAACCAATGTTCTGTACAAAGAATAAAGGGAATTATGTAGATCAATAGGCAGGACCACCTCAGTGTCCATGACCCCAGGCAATGATTCATCTTTAGGACTCCTGTTTACACAATCAAGATGATTTTAGAATATATTATTAGATATACAGACATATGTAAAAATTATTGATTGAATATTGGTGATCTTAATTGTCTAATAAGTATACAAAGCTTGATTTTTTGTTGTATCTAGGTACTCTCTTTCTGGTGCACATAGGAACCACATCTTCATGTTCTTGATTTATCAACTGCACCTTCCCATTAATTTCACATCCATTTCTATGAGAAATTGATGGTGTTGATGTTATTATTCATAAGGTGTTGGTGGTTTACAACTCTTATACGTAAATGTTATTCATCTTCTTCCCTCTACACTTCCCTATGTTATTCATTTAGTGATGGTTACCCCAGTGTTTAAGATTCTTCAGCATCCATGGTGCTGCTCATGATTAATGGCTTCCAAGCAATAATACAATTTATGGTCTTTGTTAATAGTGATGGCAGATGCAAGTGTTTCCAAAATATTCAGGAAGTAATAAATTGTTAAAAGATTTATGATCACATTATGTTACCTTTAAGAATCTTTGATAGAAAGGCTGACTCACATGTCTTTCAATCACATCAATTCGTGAACTCTTTAATCAGTCATTGCTGTGTATCTGAAAATGTGATTTTGTGCAATGTTGGCCACATCTTCCATACACTGTCACCATGAACAAGAAAGGATAAGAAACTAAGTTCTCTTAAGGGACAAGAAACATAGGCCAGGCAATAGAAAGAATGACGTAGATTGGGTAATGGATTATGATAACACATTTATCTAAAGAAAATAAGATTTTAATTAAAAAGTACCTATTGGCATTATCAAATCATAAGGAAAAACTGTTGTGGTTAATAAGCTAACTCCTCAAGTGATTGCCTGACACATGGTATTGAACATGCATACTTGGGGTACACAAGATATAGGACAACTGATGCTACACTTGTTACTCCCAAGTGACTTACAGAGGTAGCTTCATGGTAGGAATGCTGCAGAAGGACTGTCAATAACAGACACATACATGAAACTTGAGAGTAGATATTTAATAGCTGAAAACTACAAATTGACTTGCTAATTGAGAATTACTGCAAACCAGTATTTGCACTGTGTTGGCAACCAATCTAAAATGCATGAGGAAAGATATAACATGGCAGCCAATTGAATCAATCTGCTAACTGCTCTGACCTCATGGAGCCATGTCCTAAAACACTAAATGTCAGAGATTTCTCAGACATCTTCTCAACTGCCCTGACAGGGTGTAGCATTAAAGAACATCCTGGAGAGGAAAGACAGAGGCTGGAGTCCATGGCACGTAGTCCTAGCTGCTTCCAGCAGTTAGTAACTTAGAGTAACCAGAAGAAGCTTCTCCAGATTGTACGAGGTACCTGAGGAATGGCACCTTGAGTAGTGACCTTACTTGACTGAATATAAAAAGCATCCTTATCTGTCATAGTATGCTGATTAGGCTCATGCATTAGTTAAGAAATTCAAACCTTCATTCCAAGTCTGCTTTGCCAGATGTTGAGTATGATACCTGCCAGTGCTTAGCAGACTTTATTGAGCAAATGCATAGCCAGCAGGGATTTTTTAAAAGGTGGCTCATTAAGAAATCTCTGACTAGAATAGACTGATTTCTTAAAGAGTGATGCTTATTAAATCATGATGCATGGCTTCTGCCAAAGATTTGTGTTAGTGGTAAAACAACACACTCTCTGACATTAGTTCACAAAAGACTCAAGCATATTATTTGTATTTTAAGGGATGGACCATGGAAGGATCCTAAGGTCCTGAATGCCTCTGTAGACATAGCATATTTTCATATCCCCTGAAAATGGCATTGCATCTTGAGTAAGAAATTAACATTTAGTATGTTATTGGGACAGTATATTTACACAAACTAAGACAGCTATGAATCACTAGGCTAAGTACCAGAATTTCACACTATTACTTCTGGAATAACTTTCAGTTTCATAGAAAGAAAGCAAGCAAAATGCAGACCTAGAAAGAGGGGTAAGTTCCAGGCCTGAGAACTAAGGCACATGAAGGCACAAACTTGGCCTATTTTAAGAAGAACCTCAGTTATGTTGTAGAGATATAGTAATAGAAACAGGAAGGTCCTGGCATAAAAAAGAAAAACCCACATTGATCAATGGAATAGAACTGAGGACTCACATATAAACACACGCTTTATAGCCATTCAACTCTTGTCAACGAAACAAAAACTACACGTCGAAGAGCAACAATGGTGGTAGTCGAGTTCAATAGGTATACGTAGAAGAATGAAAGCGAACCCTTATCTCTCACCTTGAACTATAGTCAACTTCAAATGCATGAAGAACTGCAACGTAAGACCTGATGCACTGAAACTGATGAGGATAAAGTGAGGGATGTGTTTGAACTCATTGGCACAGGTAAGGGCTTTCCAAGCAGGATCCTGGTGGTGTAGGCAGAAAGACTAACAGTTTATAAATGGGGCCACATGAACCTAAAAGGTATATGTATAGCAGGGGACACCATGGTTTGGGTGAAGGGGCATCCTAAAAAGTAGGAAAAACTCTGCTAGCTATACATCTGAAAGAGGGCTTATATCAAGAACAAAAATTCATAAACTGAAATAGAAAACAAACGAAAAAAGTTAGAAATAAGCAGAGAACTTTCAAAAGATAAAGGAAGAATGGCTGAGAGATGACTTAAAAACTGTTCGGCAACTCCAGAAAGCAGGGAAATACAAATTGAGATTTCATCTTATCTTAATCAGAGTGGCTGATATAAAGTGAAATAATGACAAATGCTGACATAGACAAAGGGAAAGAGGAGCATTTATTCACTGCTGGCAGAAATGCAAGCTAGTGTAGCCACTATGGATACCAATGTGAATGTTCATCAGAAAGCTAGAAAGTTTTCTACTACATATACCCCAGGAACTCTATACCCTACTATAGAAATATCTGTTTATTCATACACATTGTTGCTTTAACTATAATATCCATGATCTGGAAACAACCTAGATGTACATCAGCTGACAAGTGGATGATGAAATTGTGGCACATTTGCACAATGAAATATTTTTTAGCTTTTGAAAAACAAAATTATGAAATTCACACATAAATAGATGGAGATAGAAACAGTCATTCTTAGTGAAATGACCCAGACTCAGAAAGAGTGTAAAAGCCAGGCATAGTACATAACTGTGTGGAAACTGTTTTCCAGACACAACGTATACGAAGCCACCATAAATGTGGCAGCATGCGTAAGACTAAACGACACAAAATTAGATGCATTAGAAAAGGGGTGAGGGAGGGAAGATCTAGGAGGAGCTGAATGAAGGAGTGAATATGATTAAATAGATTGTATGACATTCTCAAATAAATCGTTTTAAAAGTGAAGGAGAGAAAAGAAGAGCTGACCTACCTGCCACTGTTGTGCATGTGGTACATTTTTATATAAATTGTCATTAGGCAGAAAGTGATAAGAATTTAAAGATACAGATTTTGTTAGAAGTTTGCCTTACACACACACACACACACACACACACACACACACACACACACACATCTTGTCTATCATCTGTCTCTATCTATCATCTATCTATCTATCTATCTATCTATCTATCTATCTATCTATGTATCATCTATCATATATAGAGAGAAATAGTGAGAGAAAAACACCTGCTCAATGTTTAGCCACAGTATAGCACACAGTCTATGTCCCTCATACCAACCTAGGCTAAAAATGTAGCACTTCCTGTTGACAGGCAGAGGTCACAGGAAAATAGAAAAAGAAGTTAACACATCTTATGTTAGGGATGGAGACCATGGGGGAAGAAAGATTCAAGGGGCAGATGTGTGCTCTTCTTTACAGTACCATAAACTACCCTGCTTTAGGGAGTGACTTAGTACTTAAGACTTTCTAGAAGATATGCAGCCTGGACACAACCTTCAAAATATAGTGATTAAGATCACAGAGAAAAACATTTAGCTAATTTTGTTTGGGTTAGCTAGATAATTGGCAAGAATTGATGGTCACCATAGTGATGTCTAGCGCATTCGCTCCTTCATCCTCGGTTATAGAGATATCCTAAGTGTTATAAATAAAGTTTTACTGGAATGCAGACATTTGTATTCACTCATGTATTGTCTTTAACAGCCTTCTTCTTACACCTGCAAAGTTTCACCGATGTGTAAGGCTGAGTGCACCATAACACAGCAAAGGGCCTCTATGACAAATGTCAAAATATTCACTATCCATCCCTGGGAAGACCTGTTGACCATCCCTGAATTACACCAGTTCTCAGAAAATACTAATTTCCTGCCATAATCTGTGAGTAGTAATTCAAATTTGACTTCGCATCAAAACCTACAGAACCCTGGAAAAACATTTTATTTAGACGTTAGACTGTAAAAATTGTATTTTACACTAGTGGAAACATTTGGTCCTGTAAGTGACTTGATCTCTCATTTTGAACATTGTTTGCACTATGATTTGAAGCTTTTGGGTGTTTTTCTTTTTCTTTATTCTTCTCTCATACAATACATCCCAACAACACCCTCCTCCATCCCCTCCTCCTAGCCCCACCCAAATCCTCCCTTTCCCAGATCTTCTGCTCTCTACCCCCTGCCCTACTTCCCTTTAGAAAAGATCAGACCTCCCAATGATATCAACTGAAGATAACATAATAAGATGCAATAAAACTAGGCACAAGCCCTCATATCAAGGTTAGAAAAGGAAACCCAGTAGGAGGAAAAGGGTCCCACAAGCAGGCAAAAGAGTCAGAGACACCCTGACTCCCACTGATAAGAGTCCAGCAAAAAACCAAAACAAAACAAAAACCCAAGCTAAATAACCACAGCATGTATACAAAGGTCCTAGCAAAGACCCATGCCGACTCTGTGGTTGCCATCAAATCTGTTTTCATTCTTGATACTTGTGTTCATATTCACTTGTTCTGTGCCCCACCCCCACCCCACCACATACTATAAAAACCAAGTAGGAATCAGGCTTTGTCCTAGGAATAATGAAAGCAGAGTGGGAGAAAATTTATATTGTCATTTATGTAGACAAAATATATCACTCTAGTGCAAAAGTCAAGGGTGTCCTTAGCAATCTACTGGCCAAGTAGCCTCCAGCTTAAACAGCACCTAGGACCTCCATCTTTGGGTACTTGCTGTGCCGTAGTGAAAGCAAGGTAGATGCTTCATTTCTTCTTACTCACTCTTTGTTTGCAATATTATATATTTGAAGCACAGTCATTATTTTTAACAAGTAAAAATAAAACCAACAAATAGAATTATGTATGACTGGTTAGAGGTCATTGGAGGGCAATGTGGTGGGCTCAGATCTGCTGCACTTCACCTCTAGGGTGAATTCTTTTTTTTTTTTTTTTCTCATCATATTCTGTACTTAGTGGTCTCTCGTTCTCTGTATTAGATGAGGTAGTTTCAGACTCATACGGAAATGATATCACTTAAACTGTCAAGGATGGAAAAGACTGTGTTGTCCTGTGCCATGTTTAGCAGGCTGACTTTCTTATTTGAGACACTATTAGTTTTTCACTTAGTCAGTCATTGGTCAATCCTGCCCAGCAGGATCAGCTGGCTATACTGATAAACACTGACTACATCTAAGATTTGCAGGAGAATTTGGAGTCCGGTCTCTTGTGAACGTGTATGTATTCGTGAGTAGGCAAACACTGTTATACGTTTTAGCAAATCATCAAAGTGGAACTTTGGAAACCATTAAAATTGTGCTTACACAGCTCCTCCTCTGTGCATATTGTGTTGCTGGCATGAGTAAAATTATGCTTTCTTGAGGTTTACCATAATAATCTATTTTAATATGTCAAAAGGCATGGTAATGCAGAAAAATGTTGACTTTAGCATTATTTCTGGTTCTAACAAAAAAGGGAGTCAGTGTAACATAGTATTTCTAATCACAAAACCATTTACCATTTGTATAGCGGTAGATGGTTTAATAAAGAACTAAAAAAAAAAAGATTGGAAGACTTCCTTGCAATGGAGTCACAGTGGTTATTGGAAAATGTGTGTCATCATAGCTTAGGAACTGTCATGTCCAAATATTGACCTCAGAGAGTTGATGTAAGCAAGCCCAAGTAAAAGCTTAGAAACCCAGTATACCACTGGGCATGACCCCCCCGCCACCTAATTAAGACACATATATACCTATTTTAAACAATGAATATGTTATTCCTCTTAGCAGCCTCTTGATAACACTATTCATGCTATTCAAGCATGTCTAAAGATATATCCACTATTAGAAAACAGACTAACTTTGACTGGTTTGGTGTATGCATATAGTAAGGCCTACTGTGCTCTCTGAGTGAAAATTTAGGCAAAATCTTCTACTTATCTTATGCCTATGCATAATGCATATGATTAAAATTAGATCTATTATAGGGGAGACATGTTTAGTAGAGAAAAGATCTCTGTTAATAACGACACAGAATGAAATTATGTCCCTAATATCCAATAACAAGATGACCAAACAATAAATCGGCACTTGGAGTTCTCTCTCACTGAAATGACTGACTGTCTCTCTGGGTAGTGTATCTAAAATGTGTAGCTTGGCTTTGCTCTTAATAAAACTTCCTGGTGACATTCTTTTTCTGTACATCTTTTCTGATTCTTTGGACAGGCATGTAGTGGTTTGAATGAAAATGGTCCCTATAGGCTCATAGGTAGGTGTATCACTGGTGGTGGGCTTGGAGGTTTCAGATGCTCAAGCCAGGCCCAGTGTTGCTCTCTTTCCTACTGCCTTTGCATCTGGATGAAGAACTCTTTGTTCCTTCTCCAGAGCCTTGTCTGCTTGCATGCTGCCATGCTTCCCACCATGAAGACAAGGGACTAAACCTCTGAACTGTAAGCCAGCCTCCAATGAAATGTTTTCCTTTATGAGAGGTGCTGGGTCATAGTGTCTCTTCACAGCAATAGAAACCCCAACTAAAACAAAGTGCTACAAACTAGGAAACACCCAGAGAAAGAGAGAGAGACAGCACTGGCAACAAGTTGAGAGATGCTTTCGGTCTAGGAGACCAATAAATAGGTAAGGATGCAAAGAAAGGAGAGTCTTGGTAGTAGAACATGCATGATTCTTCCTTAATGCCTCCAATACCTTTAATTCCTTCATAACAGACTGTCTGTAAGAATGGTTCCCAGGAACCATTAACATCATCACTTCCAAGCTGTTTTAAAATGTGGATTTCTTTGCTGACTTGGACTCATTGAATAGAAAACTTGTAGCAGGTACAGCAATCTGGACATGCGCAGGCTTCTAGGTAATTCCAGTGCATGGCAGTTCTTGAGAACAGTAGTTCCTTTTTCTGTTTCTAATGTGTTTCCTGGTGAAGTGGCTGTGCAACCTGTCTGGGAGCCACATTGTTACAAAACATCTAAAATGAGATTTTCCTCACCTTGGCGTGTATTTGTCATAAAAATCAAATGTATCCAGACTATTTCCAAATGGCCTCAGAGAAGAATAACTAGTCTAAAACATCAATTTACAAGCTTTGCATCACATTAGACACTGAAGTCACTGATGTCAGAATTTCAAACACAGAGAGCTCATTTTAAATGAATTAAAATAAATAAATTTACATTAAATTTATTAACCAGAGACACATCAAAATTGAGATACTTACAATGATATAGCATTATTAATAATACCCATATTTTACTCAAATTCCACTTTTTCCCACTAGTGGTCCATTCTGTTCCAACCAATAATATAGTTGTATTTGTCACAGCATTATTAATCAGCAGTTGCTGAATTGCCCAGGTTTTTCCTACCTGTTGTGGCCATGGTTCACTATCAAAGTAATGGTCAGACATCCTTGCCATCAGGGTTATCTGATATAATATCTTCAATAGGCTTAGAGTATGAAGTTTAGGAAAAGCATCATAAAGGTCGTATGATCTCATCTTAGGCTGTGACTTCAACGTGGTACTTTACTGCTGATGTAAAACTTGATCATTGATAAAGGGGCCATCACAAGGTTTCCTCCATGTAAATTACTGTCTTCATCTTCTAAACTCTGTTGGATAAACTATGGTGTTAGTCATCAGAGGCTACAACAAGAAATACATCATGTCTTAGAAAAAGAATACTAAATGCATATATATATATATATATATATATATATATATATTACAATTGCCAGAAAAAATAATTTGGAGGGAGATTCTCTTTAAAATTTTTCCCTATCAAGTGTGGCTGTAACATTCTGGTTGTGACTGTTAATTTTTTTCTTCTATAATTTATTGGAACTATCTTGTTCATAAGCATTTATTATTTTTTTCATGTTGCTTTGGAATCCTAAGTAACTGTTTTCTGAGTAACAACTAGATGCTAGCATGTTTAGTATGTCATTCAAATTGTTCTACTTGGCTCTTGAAAGCTTTCTCAAGATGATGCCTATTTCTTTCTAGCATAATCATTTTCTTAACATCACAACCACAACTTTCCCTCCCTCATATCCTCCCAGTCCATCCACCACCCACTTCCCCTGTGTCCCCCCATCCACTCCTCCTTCCTTTCCCTTCATAAAAGGACAGGCCTCCCATGGGCATCAATCAGCCATGGCATAATAAGTTGCAGCAAGACTAAGCACTTCCCTTCATACTGAGGCTGGACAAGGCAACCAGTACGAGAGAGGATCTCCAAAGCAGGCAGGCAAGTTGAAGACAACTACTGTTTTCACTTTTAGGAGTCCTATATGACCAAGCTACCCATATGGCAGAGGACCTACATCATTGCTATGAAAGTTCCCTGGTTGGTGGTTTAGTCTCTGAACCCCTATGAGTCCGGGTTAGTTGATTCTGTGGGGTCTTCCTACTTTACCGTTCTTTTTTTAACATTCCAATATTTACTGGCATCAAAATTATGTTTGGTTGATGGCTCCAAGGAAACAGCATCTTCCAGACAAAACATGTCTGATGTACATATGAATTCACAGAGAATGTGGCAGCATGCACAGGAGGCCCTGGTACAGACACAGATGTAGGCCAGGTGGAGTCTGAGAGCTAAGATGCAGAAGTGGGCATGAGCTCCCACTTTTAACCCAGAAGCTACTGACACCTGTTTACAAAAAAAAATTTTTTTCTCCAATGGAATCTCACTTGGAATATTAATTGCACTGAAGGGTAGACCCCATGTCCAGCAGGAGATGACCAATAAAAAACAAATTCAATGGTATTTTTATTAGTTTATTCTCTCATATTGCTTCTTTGGGGTGTTTTTGTCTTACTGTTTTTTTTGCTTATATATTATGGTTTATGATTTTATGTTTTGTGCATTTTGGTGTGTATGTAAGAGAAGGGCCTTGCTTGTGTTCTTTTCTCTCTCTCTTTTTCTCTTTTTTGCTTTTGTTTTTGTTTGCTTGTTTGTCTGGTTTTTTTTCCAAATAGAGAGAAAAGGAACAGGCATGGAGTTAGGTGGGTGGGAGGATAAAGAGGATCAGGAGTAAGTTGAGGGAGGGGAACCCAAGATCAGACTATATTGTATGAAATTTTTGTAAGAATATAGTTATCTAAAAGTAAGTAAGTAAGTAAATTAATGAAATGAATATTTAATAAAGCCATCATCTAATCTTCACTGAGAGGCTGATAGTTTGCTAATAGAGGTCTGTTAACTGCCTTGAGCAAGAACAAAAGAACGGTTCTAATATATATAAAGTTTGTCACATAGGCATGAGGGATCAGCCTGATTCATATCCCCAGAACAAATGGAAAGCTGGAGACAGTGATTCATGCCTGTTACGCAGTGTTTCTTCTATGGGAAGGGAGGAAAATCCCCAGAGACTCTTGGGGCAGTTAGCCTGATGGATGCAGAACATGGGTGAATAAGTAAGCCTGTTTCAAACACAGTGGAAGGGGAGAACCAACCGCCATCTGAGGTTGTCCTGTTTACCACGTCCCTGCTATGCTATGTGTGTCCCTGTGTTCACACACAGAAACATGCATATCACCACATACATATGTGCACATACAAAGATAATAATAAAAATTATTCTCCAGGCTCAACCTGTATTTATTTTCTTTTATTTCTAGAATCAGACATCTGTGTAGGGAGTCATGGCTTCCTTTACTACACATGGCATACCACTGCCTGGATAGGGTGTGCACATCACTGCTGTTTGATGCTAGGTTGTCTTCCCAACTTCCAATAGAGTTGGGAAGTATGTACAGGTTATATATATATATATATATATATATATATATATATATATATATATATATATATATATAGTCTATCTGGTAGAGTAAAAAAAAAACAGATCCTTTATAAATGATAAATGAATAGATGAATAATAAACAAACAAATATGGGTAATAGATAGGGTAATGTCTATGTTTAGACATTAACAAGAGTCCATTCTGATATGTCCAACTCTAATGCAACACCAACACAATAGCCTCGTTTCTCCATCTCCTCCTTTACTTATCGGTAACCCTTCTTTTCTGACAGTGAGGAATCTGGGTTCTGTTATCTGTGATATCCCTTTGTATTTAACTCCACTGCAGCAGATTCAGAATCACAAAACTATACCCCAGTGGAAAATGCATCTTAAACTAGACTACAGAATTAGTGTATACTTTTCATCTTCAACTTTTCAAAGTCCAGTCACAATAACATTTTTAAAGTTGCTTAGTTCAGCTCATTTTTTCCCTACCACTCTCTTCAGTGAGACAATCTCATTCATTTGTAATGCGATGTCTTCATTTATCTTAGTTTGTATTTGATCCTGGAATTCCATGATATCCCAGAGGAAATGTAATTAATTTTAATATAATTAAATTCTCTCTTTCTTGTATATTGTTCAATGGATGTTTACAAATGCACAGAATTGTGTATTTCCTTCTTAAATAATGCATGCCATTATCCTACAGGCTTAAAATTAATTAGTGTAACCCTTTGTAGTCAAACCTTCACTCAGCACATGTCACCTCTTTTTTTTTTTTTTTTTTTTTTTTTTTTGAGTTTTAATAGAAAACATTTATTTGGCTATAACGAATCTAACATTTGTTAGCATTTGTTTCCAGTGTATTTCCTAATTAAGAACAACATAAAATCATAGGAAATCCTGTATCCTGCCTTTCTGGACCCTTCATGTATCTTCAGTGCCCTGGTTTTATTTCTGAAGTATAACTACCAAAAACAAAACAAAACAAAACAAAAAACAAAAATAAAGGTTGATTCAAAAGTTCTGTTTTGCCAACCATGAACTGCAGTGTCATTAACAAGATTAATGTACATTCCAGAAGACACCACCACCAAACATTTTTTTCCTTAAACAAATGCTGCCATTAAAAACTAATTTTAAAAGAAAAAAATTAATAAACACCCTCCCCAAAAAATGAAAGGCCAGTGCCATCTCATTGGTGAGGTATTATCCATAACCAATATGAAACTGAAATAATTATGGAATACTCTTCTTCCTGGCAAAGCCTGGACTGTTGGTCACCTTCACCTGTTTGGTCCCTTTCAGCAGGTTTCAGGAAGATTGACATGTCACCTCTTAAACTCTTACTGCCTTTATAGTTTCACCTTTTCCACAATCCCATGAAAATAGAACTATAGGCTATATAGCGCTTTTATTGGCCTTTCATCTAGCATCCATTCATGGCATTATCTGAGACAATGAGTTCTTTCCTTTTTGTTGCTGAATTGTGTTCCACTATCAGGATGTACCAGTGTTACAGTTATATTTATAAAATTGTGTTGGTTTCTCAGTTTCTCTCTTAACTTGGCCATCACACAAATAATTGAGACTCTCTTATATTTGTTTAATAATAAAGCTTCACAACACAATAACTGAGCAATTATTACTCTATTCTTAACCCTCTGAGCTAGTCTGGTTGCCTCCCAGCATACATCCCAGGGATATTTGCATTTTGTAGCTTTTCTTGCTCTAGCTCCTCGCCTATGTAACTGGACCTCTCCTGTGGCTCAATGCTTTATTTCCTCCTCTGACTCCTCCTCCCCTGGCTGGCAGAAATTCCATCCCTACTCTCTCTCTCTCCTGCTCAGAGATTGAATGTAGCTGTTTTATTGTCATATCAGGGAATAAGTTATATACAACATTGAGTCAGGAGATACTCAGAACGAAGACTACAACCGTATATGGGGGATACAGAAATCAGTAATTGAATTATACAATAACTTTATGCATACATCACAGAATTTAGTTTCTTATCCATTCACTTGCTAAAGAATATCACTGATTCTGTTGGTGATATAAATGAAATTAATATATATGCATAGATGTGTGTATGTATGTATGTATGTATGTATGTATGTATGTATGTATGTATATGCAGGCTACTGCATAAGCAAATTTTTCCATTCATTTAGTCATATTTTGGGAAAGGGACCCTTATCATTCATACATGTATACATATTTATTAAGAAACTAACAGTTTTATGAAGTGACAGTAACAGTTTCTAATTCAGACCATTAATCAATCATAACATTTATGTCTCCTTGCCAGTGCTTCATATTGTCGGGTCTCTCTCCCATCTGTCTTAACATGAACTTGTCACACCATTGTGGATTTGACTTGCATTCTTTACTGACTTATGCTGTTGTCTTTTCATTGGTGTATTTGTAAATAAACTTGTTTGAAGAAGTACGTATTCATGCCTTTGCCCATTTTTAATTGGGATGACTCCACCACTGAATTTGAGGAATTTTCTACATGTTCTAGTCAGGTCCTTTATCTATTATGCGATTTGAAAATAAGCTCATTCCAGCTATATCTCATCTCTTGATTCTCTTGACAATCCTCTTTCATATATACATATTTTAATTGGGGATTATATCTTAGAATATATTGTCAAGCCCAAGGTAACATAGAGTTTTTTCTCTTTCTTAATATCTGTGTTGTACCTGAGTCAATTCTATGGCTTGCTTTGACTCTTAAATTTTTTCTGTTGTTTTCTGTGTGTCTTCTTAGTTTTGGTTGAAAACAGAATATCGCATGAAGTCAAACGGCAAGTGAAAATAAGTTTATACTGGGACAGAGGGGAGGACATCCTATTGGGACTCTAGATGAGAGAAGCATGGGAGAATAGCAAAGTAGAAGGATCCAGAGGGTCCTAGAAACCTACAAGTAGAACATTATGATAGGCAGATTTGGGCCCAGGGGTCCCGCTCAAACTAAGGCACCAGCCAAGGACAATACAGGTGGTAAACTTTAAACCCCTACCCAGATCTAGCCAATGGTCAGAACATTCTCCACAGTTGAGTGGAGAGTGTGATATGACTTTCTCACGTACTCTGGTGCCTCACATTTGACCATGTCCCCTGGAGGGGGAGACCTGGTGGCACTCAGAGGAAGGACAGCAGGTTACCAAGAAGAGACTTGATACCCTATGAGCATATACAGGGGGAGGCAATCCTCCTCAGGAACAGTCATAGGGGAGGGGAATAAGGGGAAAATGGGAGGGAGGGAAAAATGGGAGGATACAAGGGATGGGATAAACATTGAGATGTAACAAGAATAAATTAATAAAAAAGTATGAAATAATACTACGTTGTCAAATAAACACTATCCTTGATTAAGAAAAAAGAAAAGAAGTTTATACATGAAAATTGTCAACATTAACTATCTTCCTTTCATTAGACATTAGTAGAAAGATATTAAATCAACTTGGATGACATCTGAGCTATATTGGGCAAGATTTGAACAAGATACTTGTGCTCTTTGTTGTCAGCAATTGGGTGCCATTTTGTGTTTTCTTCTTCCTGCACTGCATGACATCAGGTGTCTGGCACAAGAATTTGCACCTGTTCTCTGCACAGTGGTCTGTCTCTCATGATATGTAGTAGTGGGTATCCTACAATGTTATTTGTTTCTACAATTTATTTTAAAAGTTGTGACTTTACAAATTACTCAATATTTTTAGTTGCAAAGGTGATAAATATGTGTTTTTCAATTTCTATATTTGAAATAGAAACTAGATATCTTCTACTTTATTTTGAAAAAAAAGAGAAAGTAAAAGTTTGTAATCAGCGGAATGAAAAAAAATTTATTTAAATTTTTTAGAAGAAAATTGATTGCATCTTGACCAATGAATTCAGGAAACTTCAGTTTCAGAAGAATAGTAGGGAGCTCTGAAAAATAATCTGGACAAAAGATGAGCCAATTGCAAACACATCATGGCTAGGGCAAAAGTGTGAAGAATTTTGAGGGATTTACAATTGAGCAGGACTTCCTGACAGATTGTAGGGTTGGAAATATGTATGCATATTCATGCACTTAACTCTCAAGAGTGGTGTGAAAAGGAAAGAAGATTCCAAATCTGTTCCTATGTTTCTAGACAGTCAGGGACATGATGGCAAGGCATTTGTACAGACTAGTTTTGTCAACTTCAAACATAGAGATATCTGAGAAGAAGAAGTTTCAATTGAGATTATGTTGGCCTATGAGTGTGACTATAGAACATTTTCTTGACTAGTGATTGATCTAAGAGGATACAGGACATAGAAGGCAGTCTTGGGATGTATAAACATGTAGAACAAGCAGTAGAGGGCAAGACTGTAAACAGCATTCATTCTTGGCCTATTTCACTTCCTGCTTCTTGGTTCCTGCCTTGAGTTTTTGCTCTTACTTCCATCAATGAAAGACTGTGACCTGTAAAAGGAAGCAAACACTCTCTTCCTCAAGTTGCTTTTGATTAAGGTATTTAACATAGCAAGCAGCAAAAGAGCAAATTGTAAGAATAGTCAGGGTAAGTCTAAAGATGTGAACTAAGTAGGGTGTACTTAGTTCATGGAATAGATAAACAAGAAAAAGGACCTCCATTTTAATTGTGGACAACTCAAGGAAGGAAAGAGTGAATTGCAATTTTAATTTTCACCTGTTCCTACTGCACAACACTGATTTACTTCATCATATCAGCAACGGTAGTAGGTTTTGTACAGTGAAGCTTGTAAGGATAAGGTGCATGAACTGAAATGCTCCTTAAATGTGGAATGTTGAGGGTCTGTCTTATGGCTTCTCCATCAAGGGAGTGTCCAGATAGTGTGTGCTAATAGTTTGGGCTGATTAGGAGAAAATTCAATTACTTGTAATATGCCTAAAGCCGCTCAATAAACGTACTCTATCACTCTTGAATTTGGGGACAATTAAGAAAAATCCATCTCGTGGAAGCTTCTAATTGTCTGCTGGGAGCGATGAGAAATAGTTCATTCTCAAGTCCATACTCGTATTTTGAGAACCAGAAAGGGATCCACAAAGGTGTTAACATAACAATGCTTGTTACAGGAAAAGAAGGCAAAGTGCTTTATTCCAGGACTTTCCTTTCCTTTCCTTTATCTATTCTGAAGACACAGCCCCACTGCATTAGGTCTTTGTCCTTAGTATTTTGGAAGAAAAGACAAGAATCCTCTGCAGAGGGTTAGCACCCACTGACAAGAAAGCCTAAGTAAGCATTGGCTAAAGTAGGGTGATGGGTGCTGATCTCAGGGGTGCAGGAAGAAGGAAGTAGAAACACTACTTGATTGGCCACTGTAGAGTTTATCCAGTAAGCTAAATATTTTTTAAAATAATCATTCTGAGGACATCATGTGCCTCTCCAGTGCATTCTAACTTCTTAAATTACTACAGAGACTTCATTCTTAGAGTTATCTTCAGCAAATATTTGCAAGTTGTGAAAATATTCAATGATTGTCTTTCATTTTTAACAATGTTTAGAAACCAGCTCATAGTCAAGTCTTTGAGAGGCACATACTTCTGTGGTTAATTACAAACAAGAAAATGTGCTCACTTTGCTCTTTTATTTGCTATACATAGTAGAATTAAGTTTTAAGAAGCCCAGTGATGTGTTTTACTTTGAAGACCAATGCTTCTCCAAACTTGATGCATTTAATCAAATCTATTAAAAGTTACACTAGTTTTATTTTAGAAAAAAACATGTATTGACCAACTTAGCCAACACTCGATATTTTATTACCATTTGAAACATCTTTCCCTTTATACTTATTCAAAGAAATTCTTCGGGTTTGCTTAAGTGAGCATTGCGTCTTATCAGTGAACCTCTACCTATTTAATGAATCTCTAAAACTTCATAAATAGGTCTCAGATTCATCTGCATTTGTCTGGGAGTGGATGAAACTCGTGCTGTGTCCGATTCTGTACTTGAACCACCAAGAATATGAATGAGGGACCACACAGATGGCTTAGCAGTAAAGAGTGCCTGGCGCACAATTATGTCCACCAAAGTTCAGACTCCAGGGCCCACATAACAAGCTAGTGTCCTGCACATGGACCCCCAGCTCCAAGGTGGACAGAGAGAGGAAAATTATGGGGGATTTATGCCTCTATTGTAGTAGAGAAAACGAAAGCTTCAGATTCAGGGAGAAAACCAGGCTCAAAAAGATTAATGGAGAATGACTGACAGGGACACAAAACACCCTCGTCTGGCCTCTGCACACGCTCTGGCATCCAAACTTACACAAACACAAATATGTACTTATACTTACACAGATGCACTGGTGTATACAGAAATCATAGATAAGCAAAATTTTAAAAATAATACTAACTATGATGCTTTTAAGGCTATGTCTTCATATTGGCTGTGCCTGTGACTTTCATCTAAATCACCGAAACCTATTTTACAAGTACAGATGTATTTGTGTTGTAAAAGCAAGCAGATAAATACTGCTACTTTCTTGACAGCAATTTTAAAGTACACTTTTATTTTATAGATGATAAAATTTCAAAGAAAATAAAAGTGTGCTATGAAATCAGTGTAAAGCATCACACTCCCATTGAATTTCTGCTCGTTCATCCAGTATTTTTGATGAAAGACTCTGAGAAAGGTGGCATGCTCCACTTGACCAAAGTCAGTCTTTATTTTGTGATTGCAAATCTTCTACAATGTAATTGAATAATCATATATATTTTAGAAGCATTAAAGCCAGGGAGTCCCGAGTAAAAGTTCTGGAAAACAGTATATAATAGTGGTTTTGAGTAGGGAATGTTGTTGCCTGGCTTCAGCTTGAATTTTTGTTTGGTCACTTGCAAGCACTCATCCTTAGAAAGAAAATCATATGGATTAAAAAGGGCCCTTCTCACATAAAGTTATTCTGGAGCTTACACTGATAAACTGACAGTATGAAAATTCCTCAATGATGACATGGTCAACGTGTTTTAAAAATTGTCATTTTTCTTGCGGAGTCCTAACAAGCAATCATCATCTTTCTCAATATAGATTTGAAAGAGTGTTGGGTGTCTTTGAAAATTAAAATGCTCTTAGAGGATTCGCAATTGTTTCTGTGAAAAGATTCCAGCAATAGGTTATGGGTCTGATGAGGGCAGTTATGAGGACAATCTTAACAATGAGAGCATCATCAAAGTAACCACATGAATTCACTGGCTCCTGTGACAAATTAAATGGGGTGTTCTTGCAAAAAGCAGAGCTTGCATTGTTTTATCCAATCCTTGTGCCCAGTATGAAAATTGGGTTTAGAAATATGTCTTTCATTTTCTACGCCGCAGCTCTTTTACTTTCCTGGACAAACATTATCAAAGTCCTGCAGGAGACAACTTAACAAAATGGTAAAAAGAAAAATATTTATTTTTAAAGTACATATGTGTTTTATTTCCAAAGCATGGGTGATTCTGTGAACACCTCTGAAGGCTGCTTTATCTGTGATAGGGATGTAGTGTGGTGCACTTCGTTGGTTACTTGGCTCTTCTACGATATAACACCTATAATGCATTTCAGAATCATTTATTCAATAAACGCTAAGCATTTACATTGTTTTATTATTGTCACTTTCTCAATTAGCATCGATATCATGATCACTCCATGATTTCCCTTTGTGTAGAACAAATTACCATGTACATTATAACTTAGATGATACAAATATGCTGCATTAAAATGCTGGGTTTCATTGCTGTATAATAGACCGCATAATTGGACTTCTTCCAAATCTTTTTTATAGGCTTCTCATAGCCCCTAGCTGCCTGCACACCATGGTTTGTCGTACCTTAAGACCAGCAGTACATTACTACTTATCTTCCACAGTGATTACATGCATCACTCTTTATTTTATAGGGATGCTGTGAACAGGTTGAGAGCAATGGGAACATTTCCACAAAACAACATATTCATTAAAGAGCCGAAAACTATAACACGGACATTATACTACCAAATAACATTACCTGCCATGTGTCTATTAAGTACTGCTGTCCTACAAGTCAATTTCACAATTTTACTGTCAGAAATTTGAGTGAGTTAACTAGGCCTTCTGACTCAGTGTCTCTCATAAATTGCACCCAAGGTATCTGTCAAAGGCAAAAATCACCAAGCCTTACAGGAGTAGGAGGGTTTATTGAAGGCTCACTCCTCTGATTGTAGGTCAAAAGCATGGTTTATGATCTAGGGGCCAGAAGCCTCTTTTATGGCTCCAGTATGAAGGTTCTCCATAAAAGGCTCATGTAAGGCGGGGCTGGAGAGATGGCTTAGCGGTTAAGAGCACTGTCTGCTCTTCCAGGGCTCCTGAGTTCAATTCCCAGCAACCACATGGTGGCTTATGACCATCTATAATGAAATCTGGTGAAGGCAGAACACTATATATGTTATAAATAAATAAATATTTTTAAAAAGTGTTTTTAAAAAGCTCATGTAAGGATGGGAATTGGAGAAGTAAATAGATCATGGGGACTCTCACTTAATCAGTAGATTAGTTTACTGATGGACTCATAGTTGAGTGTATTATGGGAAGATCTCAAAGCTGAAGAATGTGAGGCCTAGGTAGAGGAAGAAGACACATGGAAATAATTTTTTTGAAATAAATACATGTTCAGGTTGTGCTGGTGACACATGATAGGGAAAGACTGTTAGAAATCTACACCCCACCCTGCAGAGGCACTACATTTTGTTCTTGGCTCGCCAACTTCTTCCTTTTGTAACTGTTCTGCTTCCTGGCTTCTCTGACATTAGCAACCTCCAACACATATTTCCACTACTGTGACATTGAATTTCCTCACATTCAAGGCAATGCATCGGGCTGACAATATATTAAAACATTTGGAAATAACAGTCAAACAAATCAGTCCTCTTTTTCCATTGTATATGTCAGGTGTCTTGTTACGGTGATGGACAATTAACATACTCCCTTAGTTCTTTACACACAATGGGTCTTTCTATAATACAAGTCTCTATGTAGGAGAAGAGTTGGTCAGAGTGTGCAAGGATGAAGAAAGGAGAAAGGATGGATAAGAAGACAGTCTCTCAGTGGGTGAGAGTCTCATACCTTCGTCATATATTATTCATCAAAAGAAAATTTCCAGGTCCATCCCACACTGTAGGGTGTGAATGTCACAAGGCAAAAGTCAGACATCATCTTAGAAACATGCTGTCTGTCATCACTATTGTAATTGTGCCTGTCTACTTTATCCTTTTATTGGTCGCACCTGGGCCAAATACCCTTTCCCGTGAATTCTACCATTATATTTGAGCATCTAGAACAAAGCCTAAGGGATCCCTGTATCATGACCTCCCACCCTCTGGTTTATTGTGCATCCATTGTCAGGAAGCCCAGCTCTCCGTTATGTTGCCACTGCAATAATTGACTTACAGAGAACCATGACTAAGCCATTCTCCATTCAAAAGTCATTCATGGCACTTAATTTTTTTTTTTTATCATTTGCTGCAGTAAGTATAAGCGCTACACTTGCTTGAAAGGCCTTCTCTCCCTAAACCCTTCCTCTTCAACTTTGCATAATCTCCTCTTTCCTCATTCACCATGCGTGTTCCTTTAGTTCCTCTCAGTTTATACCCTTCCCAAGCATAGAGCAGTGCGACTATCCTGTGCCTTTGCTGGTGCTGTTCTTCCTATCTACCTGGTCTACACGACTCCAAGACATACTGACTCCTCGTACGATGAATTTCAAACACGCTTCGATAAGAGTCAAAACTACTAATCACCAGGAAAATAATGGCCGTGAGCATACCAGAAGTAATCTTTATGCGAACCGCCCAATTTGTTTCCTTGTAAGCCATCTTTCTCTCCTACTTGAAACTAATCTCCCTCTCATGTTTTGTTTGGATCTCATTTGTTTAACACGTGTTGGTAATGTGTTTGTGCTACTAAGCACTATTATTATCACTTAGGGATGGATGCATGGTGTGTGAAATCCTGGCACTGACTGTTGTTCCTTAGAGCTGAAGGAAATTATCACTAATTTTATAGTAAGAAGGTTTTTTGTTTGTTTGTTTCTCAGAGGTGGTCTTGTTATTTACCGCAAATTTACCCTCCAACTTGTAATCTTCATGCCTCAGCCTTCCAAGTGTTAGAACTGCAGGCATGGTTCATTGTGCCCATCCCATAGTAAGCAGTTTAACAAACCCATCTGAGTTTGTCTCCTGGATGCATGGATCTGAATATTGCCAGTACTATTTGCCTCAATTGTCATTGCTGCTGAGGCGTTATTGACATTGTTTGCTGAGTGCATGTGAAGATGTTTCTGTGCAGTATTTGCCTAGGATTGGACACTTAACCAATTGCAATTTATCACATCCTGCAAAAATTTTCTAATATGTTTATACTGGTATGCATGTCCCTCACAGTGTATGAATGATCCTACAGTTGATTTAATATTGTTAGTCTTTTAACTTTTGCAAATAAATAAATAAATGTGTAGAGTGGATTGTCTTTCCACTTGTTTATTCATCATTCAGGCTTTCTTTTTTCCATTTCCTAGAGTACCATTAGGTCTTTCATAATTTTATGCATTTTTTTATTTTGGGGAGATTTTATGTATTTGGAATCTTAATTATGCATTTTGTGGTTTGCATCTTTATATCATTAATGTTCTTTAATCAGCAGATGCTGTTATTTTATGGTAGTCAATTTAAGTTGTCTGTCAAATTTTACCTCATCCTCCTCTACTCAAGGTCAGAAAACTAGAAACCTCTTATGCTATCTTCTAAAAGACCAAACCTTAATTTTGATCAATTTCTTTCTGGAACAGTGTTTCCTATAGGCCAGCTTGGCCTCAGACTCACTGTGTAACTAAAGCTAACCTGAACTCAAGGTCATCCTGCCTCTGCCTCCCAGGGCTCGGTGCTGGAATCACTGGGTTGCACTACTGTGCTGGATGGAGCCTTACTCAAAATTTTAAAATCTATTTGAGATTAAATCTTATGTGTGGTATGAGGTAAATATTGTGTTTCAACATTCCTCTTATATATAATCAGCTTTCAGAGCATTCAATTTACTAATTACATTTCTGCCATTTCTATTTATAGACTGTTTCATAAATAATAATTAGTTTTCTTTATGAGCACACAATACTCTGTGTTTAACAAATTCCCCATCTAAGCACTGCATCTTTTGTGACCATTATTATACTTTCATAAAGTTTGTTTGATAA
Source organism: Acomys russatus (assembly GCF_903995435.1). Lineage (NCBI taxonomy): Eukaryota > Metazoa > Chordata > Mammalia > Rodentia > Muridae > Acomys > Acomys russatus. Next base: position 23,291,440 of record NC_067153.1, on the reverse strand, counting down.
AACAAGTGCTTACTCTTTTTAATACAACATTTTTTATGAATTCTTTGGGAATTGCAAAGTATTTTGATAATATTCACCCTTAACTCCTCCAAGATCCACCCCTATTTCCCTAACCCCTTGGGGGGGTGCATGCATTCGAGCATGGTTGAATTTAGAAAACTAGCCATCCTCCTGCCAGAACCATCAGCTCTCCATAGTTCCTCAGCCAGGGGTCAGGACTCCCAAGCCCCTCTCCTTCCATGACTGGATGAATCTTGTGAATGTCTATGGGCTCTTAAACGCAAAGGTCTTGTTGGATACAGAAGACACTGCCACCATGTTGTACTTTTATAGTTTTTGTCTTATAAGACAAGTTGTTGTTCTTTATAAAAATATTCTAACTATTCTCTGAACATTTCCTAGTGTTAGAAGTAACAAGTCATAGATAGGGGTTAGATTGTGCTCTACTCTGAATGTTAACTAAAGTTCTATAATGTCAAAGCTTGGGTGGTGATGAGACATATTACTGAAAATGCACATAATGAAAATTTACATTCTCTTTTTATTAGCCAGAGGAAGAGAACCAATAGGATGAATACATTATTTTAAAGATCATTTCCCCCCACTGGCTTATATAAATGGGCTGGATAATCCAACAGTACCTGTCTGTATATTTGAGAAGCTGAGAACCCAGTGGGTGGTCAGTCCATGAGGATGAATGCCTGCCTTAGCAGTCTTTATCCGGTGCTCATGGCCTGAGGGATTCCTGCACAGCCACTGATCCACAGTCCATGTTGGAAGGTCAGAGAAGGATGGCAGCAGAAGCAACAGAATCTATGCACCAGCCAGCAAGAAGTGAAGGCAGAAAAACAAACAGTAGTTTCTTCCTTGGGCATCTTAAATCTGAGCTGTGACTAGAAAGTGCTGGCAATTCTGGAGAAGAGCCTACATCATCCACTCAAACCTTCCAGGGATTGTCCTTACAGGCCTGTCCAGAGGAGCGCCTCTTATTTGAGTAAAGACCAAATCAAATTGGCAGTTGAGAAAAGCTTTTGAGATGCCCTTTACCACACCAGAAGGGGAGCTGACGAGTGGGTTTGGTAAAGTCTTCCATTATTATCTTAATGAGGTCAGTTGTGTCTCTGCCTCAAGGATACTGAATCCCAGCAAAGTTTTGGACTTAGTCCTAACCAAATGTGCTTTTTGCAGAATGTGCAGGAGGCCCAGAATTGCCCTACAATCTGCATGTGGCTTTGGTCAGTCAACTCAGCCTTACCTGAGAGATGCAGCAGAGCCTGCACGTTAGCGCCTCGGAGCTCTTATGACAAAGTATTAATAAGCCCTCTTGCAGCTGCAGTGGAGTGAATGGGCATCCTTTTCCTTCAAATCTTGTTTATGACTTTTTATGTTCAGGAACATATGTGTTATCGTTGATAAATTTTTCTCAGAAAGGCTCAAAACTTTTTACATTAGCATATAAATTATTTTTACAATTTGACAAAGCTTGGTGAAAGATGCTTTGTCAAAACTTAATTCTTGGGAGATGAAATTACAGTCTTACAAATATGTATTTAAAAAATATGTACACTGATTGGCGTTATTCTGAGTTGATGGAAGTGTTTGGATCAAATTTAAAACATGGTGTTTTTTAGTTGTATTCATTGATAGTCTTAATAAAGTTTCATAATTTTGTCCTTAAAGATATTTTATGTGTTTTATTAAACTCATTCCTAAATACATTATATTTTTCACACTTTTTGAAATTTTATTTTCTAACTGCAACTATTACATAGAGTTGCAATTGGTTTTCTAATTGATTTTGTGTCTGGCAAACTTGCTGAATTCCCTTACAATTGTAATAAATTTTCTATATATTATTTTATGTTTCCTATAGAGGCAATCCTGCAAGAATAATGATAGATTTATTTCTTCATCTCAGTTGTTATAATTTATAAATCATTTGTGCTATACTGAATTGGTCAGAGTTTTCAGGAAAATATTAAATGCAAAAAGTAGGTAGAGCTATCCTTGTCTTATCCTTGATTTAAAGGAAATGACTTGAACTCTTCATTATATGTTGTATTTTAAGTGTTCTTTTATATTTCATCTATCAGTTTATCAAAGGCCTTTCAATTAATAAGATTTTTAAATGAATAAGTGTTAAGTTATATCACAAGAGTTTTCTAGCCCTATTGATATGCTTTTAAAATGTAATTTTCTCCTGTACATTTCAAATGTTAGTTCAGCTTTTTACTCCTGTGAATTAGCCAATTTTGAACATGATGTATTTTCTTTTTAATAGATTTCTGGATTTGGTTACTAATGTTTTAAAATTTTGCATTTATGATCAAGAGTTACACAGATTTACAATTTTCCTTCTTTTGGTACAGAGTTATAACCTCACTAGATTCACTAGGCAGTATTCCGTTTTGATGCATTGGAGTAGTGTATATGTGACTGAAGTCTTTTTCATGAACATTTGGTAGATCTTTGCAGAAAACTTTTGACTATTTTTCAAAATTTTTAGTGGTTCTATCATTGTTCAAGTTTCTCCTTTCTTTGTAAATAAGAGTAATAATCTTCTTAGGATTTCTACAATTGCAGTAAAGGTTTTGAACTTACTTTTACAAAATTGCTCTTATCTTTGAACTGCTTTTTTGACATTGACATCCTCTCCAATAAATTCCTATTCTATGCCATATTTTCTTCTCTTTTTTTAAATTATCAATTTATTATGTCTTTCTGTTTCATTAGTTGTGGTAATAAGTCCTCATGTCTTCTGTGACAACATATGGAAAATCTGGAAGCTTGAAATGACACAGATTTGTTCAGTTTCAGTTCTAGGTGCCAGGATCTTGCAGCACATCTCCTGGGGACAAAAGTCATGTTGGCAATGAGGTGTCATTAATTTGGGGAACACACTGAGAGAATTCATTTCTTTTTCTTTAATTCACTTTATCTCCCTATCACTGCCCCTCCCTCCTCTCCTCTCAGTCCCACCCTCTCTAGCATCTTCTAGATTCTAGCATCTTCCCACATTTGGAATATAGCAATGTAGGTTCTATAGAGAAAGAACAAAGGGGAGAAGGGATAAACATATATATGTAATTCTACTATACACATTAATTAACATATTATGCATTACATACTAATGTAAATATTAGTATAGTATATATGGAGTTGGATCACATGACCATGTTCATCAAGTTGATCCATGATACACAGTCAGTAAATTAGAAAACCAAGAATGCTGAAACTGTAATTGTAGCCACAGTTCAAAGCCCTGAAAGCCAGAAAAGCCAATGAAAGACAATAATGGAAGTTCTAGAACCAAGTCAGGAGAAGAGAGAACCAACAACATTTAGTGTTTCACTTCTAGTCTGAAAACATGAAAACATCTATGCCCCAATTGAAACAGAGAGAGAAAATTTTCCTCCATGCTGAGGTTTTGTTTCCTTGTTTTGTTTTTGTTTTGTTTGTTGTTGTTGTTTTGATTTTTTTGGAGGGTCTTTTTGTCCATTGAGGTCCCTGCTTGAGTGGAAGAAGTTCTGCACTGTGGAGGTTGATTTGCTTTCTTCAATCTATTGATTGGAATGTTGATCTCATTCAAAACACCTTAATATGCACTCCCAGAATAACCTTTGAGCAAATGTCTCTGGACATTTCATGCCCCCATCAAGTTGATTAAATTGACCATTGCACATGGCTCCTGACCACAACATGCCAGTTTCTCCCTTACCCTGCATTGTGGTCTTTTTTTTTTTTTTTTTTTTTAAATGTTCTTATCTACTTATAGAGGCAGATTTCATTTTCATTACCACCAGATAGTCCGGGTTAATATCTTAGTCTCATAATTCTCAGTTTACTCACAACTGCAGGGTCCGTTTTAACCACGTTAGAGAAGTGTACATACCCAGGGTTTAGGACACGGGCAGAATCATGGAGAGGATGGAACACTGTTCAACCTACCACATTTGAGGACCACTTTGGAGTGTATTGACATTTTTTACATGTAGTCTTAGTTTTCATAATTTTTGATAATATTTATTCACCTTACTTCACTTGCATGTGAAGTTTCTTGTATTTGGTGGGTTTTTCCTGTTTATAATATTATACCTGAACAATATACATTTCCCTCCAAACAATGTTTTTGCCGCACCCTGTAGGTTTCAGTAAATGTAATTTTCATTATCATATAATTCTAATGTTGTGTTTTGGTTCTGAGCCTAACATAACTTGATCATACGATCTATAGTACACCAATACAACTGGCGGCGAACTGATCTAGGGTTTAATGTGTGACCATTTTTTAATGACTAAATATATTGTTAAATAGCAGAATGGGGCTCAGTGTTCTGTACCCACAAGATCCAGACACAGAACTTCACTCTTTCTTTTTGAGTTGGCTGAAATTCTATTTCTCCAAGAAGCTTATCCTGAGCATAGGGCTGCATCGACTTCCATGCTCCCTTTGTGCCCCATGTATGACTTTTTACGATACTGCAGAATGGTCTCTTCACTTTCTGTTCGCTACGTTTTTGAAAGCCTCAAGAACAAAATACATTTTGTTTGTCTTTGTCTTTTCTTCTTTTTTTTCCCAGCACTTTATCTGCTATAGAAGCACTAAATAAATAATTATTGAACTGAAGAACGGCATGAGGCTGTCTTTAAAAAGCCTCTCTGCCAACTGCCTTCGTCCATGTAAACAGTACTTACTGTGCTCCAGCATTAAATGCCAGCCTAATAGATTCAAATTAATGGAGAGAAGGGTAAAGTTTCAGCTCTATTTAGAAAATTCTGAGGGAAGGCAGGTCTGGAGAGATGGCTCAGTGCTAAGAATGGTGATGGAACTCCCACAGGACCTGATCTGGGCTGACAGTACCCACCTAGAACTCTAGATCCAGGAAATCTGAGGCCCTCTTCCAGCCCCAGAAGGCACCTGCACATGTGTGGCAAACATACAGAGCGTGCCTATATACATAAATAAAAATGAATCATTTTGAAAATGGAAAGCAAAATGCAGGTTGAAAGCGGGTAGTTTATCTCTAGGCTTTATTTTCCTCAGGCAAGGTAGACTTATAAAATCAGATGTGGGTTGATGAGTTTACAATACGTAGTTCCTGAGTTTGGCTTTTGACTCTTGATAGATGTTTGTGCCTTAATTCTTCTGGAATTACAAGGCTGTACAGGTAGAGGATGAACCATAATGAGCTCATGACTTCCCACTTATTAATTGTTAATCTTAAGGCCTGGGCCATTGGTGTTCTATTCAGGAAGTTGTCTCCTGTGCCAATGTGTTCCAGGCTCTTCCTCACTTTTTCTTCTAACTCTATAGCATGCTGAAGATTATTAGAATACAAAAAGGTTGAATTTTTTTTGTTTTGTTTTGTTTTTTGAGACAGAGTTTCTCTGTGTAGAGTGACTTTGTAGACCACGTTGGCGTCGAACTCATAGCGATCCGCCTGCCTCTGGTCCCAAGTGCTGGGATTAAAGGTGTGTGCCACCACCACCCAGCAAAGTTGATGTTTCTAAAGTGCATCTCATATTGACATATACTTGGAGTCAGAAAAAAACTATATGTCTAGCCTGGACATATTTTTATATCCTTCCCCTAAGAAACCAAGCAAAAATGTAAAGTTTTCCTTGTTTGTACACCTGATCCAGGCCCTATGCTCACATATAAAGATTTGGAGCTGGAGAACCTGCACCCAGAAAATGTCAAAAATATAGTCACCTTAATAAGACCTACACAGCCTCATGACTTACCATTTATTAATTGTTAACCTTAAGGCCTGGGCTGTTGGTGTTCTGTTCAGGAAGTTGTCTCCTGTGCCAATGTGTTCCAGGCTCTTCCTCACTTGTTCTTCTAACTGATTTAGTGTCTCTGGTTTTATGTTGAGGTCTTTAATCCACTTGGACTTGAGTTATGTGCATGGTGACAAATATAGGTCTAATTGCATTTTTTTACATGTAGATATCCAGTTAGACCAGCATCATTTGTTGAAGATGCTATAGTTTTTCCATTGAAGAGATTTGGCTTCTTTGTCAAAAATCAGGAGACCATATGTGTGTGGATTCATATCTGGGTCTTCAATTCGATTCCATTGATCCACCAGCCTATTGCTGTCCCAGTATCATGCTATTTCAATTACTGTTGCTCTAAAGTACAGCTTGAGGTCGAGTATGCAGATTCCTCCGGAGGATCATCGTGACTCCTCCGAAGGGTAGATTGGGGCCCAGTGGCTCTGCTCAAACTATTGCACTAACCAAGGACAATACAAGTAGTAAACATCAGATCCCTACTCTGATCTACCCAATGGACATGACATTCTCCATAGTTATGTGGAGAGCAGGGACTGACTCTGACATGAACTCTGGTGCCCCATATTTGACACCTCCCCTTGGTGGGGAGGCCTGGTGGCATTCAAAGAAAGAATAAGCAGGCTACCAAGATGAGACTTGATACCCTATGAACATATAGTGGGGGAGGAGGTCCCCCTTGGTTTCAGACCTAGGGGAGGGAAATAGGGTGAAAGCGGGAGAGAGGGAGGAATGGGAGGATACAAGTGATGGGATAACAATTGAGTTGTAATCTGAATAAAGTAATTTAAAAAATCATACCTTCACAGTGACAACACCAGCTGATATGCTGATATGGGTAGAGAAAACCTCACTAGGCCCTATATACCTAGAAGAAGATCTCTAGGGAATTATTAGCTACTGAGGAAGGAAGAATCGCCAGGTATGGTGGCGCATGCCTTTTATTCCCAGCACTTGGGAGGCAGAAGCAGGTGGATCACTGTGAGTTCAAGGCCAACCTGGTCTACAAAGTGAGTCCAGGACAGCCAAGGATAACACAGAGAGACCTTGTCTCAGGGTTTGGAAAAAAGAGAAAGGAAGAATCAGTCTTCTTCAAAGAGGAGTCCACTGACAGGTCATTCAATCTCAAGTGGTCAGCCCTGAACATACATAAATACAAGCAACAATGAATGGACCCAGCAGGCGGTGTTTATATATGCACGAATGACTATTTAAGTAATAATTATAATTAAAGAAGAGGTTATAAATTTGAGATGGATTATGAAGGACACAGGATGAATTCAAAGGGGGCAAAAATGATGTAAATACAATTCTCACATACGAAATTCTCAAAACCATTTAGAATTTAAGATCAAAATCACTGAAGCCTTTCAAATCTGAAAGTAATTTTTTTTGCTCCTACCAAGAAATAAAAAATAAATAAAAGAATTTAGCTCGAACATCCACAGTCTTCAAAGTTTATCTCACAGAGGCCCAGATAATCATCCAAACAACTGCATTTGAACTGCTCAAATTTAAAAAGGGAATTTTTGTACAAAACATACATTAAAGAATTCCTTAGCTAGATCCTTTGTAGAAAGTGAGAAGAGTGCTTTAAAACACACATAGAAATACTATTTCTGTATTTCACACACTAGAGTACCATTTGGAAAGGGGTTTTGAAGAAGGCAATTTCAGCAGAGTCACAATATTAAGTCAAATGTACTGCTTTTCAATTTTTCACGTTTTTCAAGTTGATTTTTGCCCACAGAGGTGTCTGTCTAGTTTCACCTTGCTCATGTGAATGAACTGCTTTCCCAAAACAGTTTTCTGGAGAGTGTTTTTGAGTGCTCCTGTGTGCTTGGCTAAAGGTCAGCAAATATGTGGGTGCTGAGTCTTCCATCAACTTTTTTACTCCGTTCTTGGTGCCAGGACCACACCGTTTTGATTGGTGTGAGCTGGTGTCTGAGACCAGGTGACATGATGTTTTCTCATTTGATATAACCTACTTCTTGTTTCGTGAACTAAAATGTTTCCAGATTCGTTTATTACTTCTCTGATCAGCTATTCACATTTTTAAGGAGCCATTGCGACACATAAAAGTGTCACAATAAACATCATTGGCTCAAGATTAGAAGGTAGCAAGGTTTTGGTTGGCATGATTTAGGGTTTTATTTATTTACCAGTGCAACTGTATTGTAAAAACAGATTGTTTTGGAATACATGCACGTTCTGCAATGGCAAAATAGAACTAATTACCAGAAAATAGCTTCTCTATTTGGATCTCAATCTCAGATCATGCTTCCTGTTACTTAAATTAATTTTCCTACACTCAAGCATGATAAATCCTCAGATGCAGTCAGAGAAATTTGAAACCATGAGCGCTGCAAACCTAGAACTGGTTGATTCTAAGTATAGGTCGGTGTTCACAACTTAAAGAGTCCTAAGTACTATCTGATGCTCAAACATCTCCTGTTGGAGGTTTGATGTATTTTGATGCTAATTATTGGCTTCCAAGGTCAATTTGCTGCCTTGAGCATATTCTCATATACCCCAAATATTGCTGTGTAACCTTGCCTCCTTGTTTGACTTCTTGCCTCCCAATAAAAAACGGTAATACTTCGGCAGGGCTGAAAGAAGGTAGGCATGACAAAGGTTTGCAGTTAAGGAGAAGACCATCTTGGAAAGAAAGGGGTTCATATACTGGAGAAGGAAAAGGAAAGAGGCAGCTGTCATGGATTAGGTGGAGAAAGAAGACATGGCCCAGATGAAGAACATTAGCAAGTATTTGGGATTATGGATGGGAGGTAGCTTGATAGACATTATTAGAAGCAGATGGCATGGGATATAAGGAAGGTAGTTTAGGGGATTAATATCTGCCTTGTCCCAGGTGAAGCAAAACTATTTTAAAATATAACAGATGTCTGTGTTTTTAATTGATTGATAGCAGATTAGAAAATACCACTATAATTGTATGGCTAAAAATAAACGTCATTAGACTATTCCTTTAAAAATACTACAATAATCTCCAAACACAGGTGGCATACTATGGGTTACAAATATAGGAGACATGAGTTAATGGTGAAAATATTCTAGAAACATAATAAAATTAGTGATTAAGATGCTACTGAAGTCTAGAAATGCATGATGTATGCCATAAGACTTATCCACTTCTACTTTTTCCTCACTAAAAGATTGCTTTTGCATTTATGAGAGTTTCATTACAACTATGCAAAATGCATGTGTCCATACTTGTTGAAATACATAAACTTTGATGTGTGAGTTTACAGTATCCATGAACCACTCTATGATTTGACAGATGTGGAGATCAGTTTTTGAGGACAACAAAACAGCTGTCAAGAAGAACAAAGAATTTTTTACACCAAGGGTTGGCAGTAGTGTGGTAAGATGGAGATTAATACAGCCAGAATACTAGTATAAATGGCTCTTTGGATATAAACATCATTATAACTAATCCCATTTCCCCACCATGCCTACAAGTAGAACCTAGGATGCCATCGCTCCCTCCATGTTCTCATTATCAACCCCAAACATGGGTATTCTCCATAATAATGAATTGATGTCTACAGAAAGGAACCATAACTACGAACAACAAAGACATTGAAGGGCAGAAGGCCAGAGGACTTGTAAAAAAAAAAAAAAACGAAGGGAGTTGATGTATTATGAATGGGTTGGATTGTTTTATGTAGAGAAGGCTAAAGAGAAGCTCTAAGGTAGGACACTGCTGGTCAGATGTTCAAAGAAAACTGAAGAAACAAAAATATTGTATGGGAAAGAAAAGTAGACCGAACAGTGAACAATGTAAGTGAACAGTGTAAGTCCTAAATAAGGATTTGACAAAGTGCTAAGACAGATTCTAGTGAAAGGAAAGGAAGATGCAAGGCACATGTTGGCTGAAAATAATTGATGGTCCATGAGCACCAAGGCACAACTGAGGGACCAAGAGATTTCTCAAGACCAAGGAAACAAGTCAATGCTGGAACACTAACCTAATACGTATGGTGTCTTGAATTCCAACCCCAGCACAACACAAAATAATTGATCAAATAATTTCATTTAATGAGAATGTCTTGGAAAAAAGAGAGAGCTTAAAATGCATATTATGTGTGAATAATGAAACAACTGCCAGAATAAATAATTAAAGGGGATAATACTTAACCAATATACTAAAAAGCCATTCTAGTTGAAACAGAATAAATGGGCATGAAAGAAACTGAATTTTAAATGTTAACACTAAAATGCCCAAAAAACAAGTAGAGACATTTGAAGTGCCAATTAGAAAGAAGCAATTAGGGAATGAACTTATAACACGGAAATAATGAGGGAAATAAGAGGTAAAATCCTGAGTTCTCAAATAAAGAGCAAATAGGTATTTCTCCAGCAATCATCACTTAACTTCAACCTCCAGCCAGTCATAGCAGCAATAGGCCATCTTGTTTTAAGAACCTCTTGGACTTCCATAACTGATCACTCTGAGAGTTTCTCATGCCCAGTACTGAGAGTTTTGTTAGAGAGTCTATGGGGAGGGTTGTCTTCTTAGGTGGCAAACTTCATTTAAAATACATCATACATATGTTAATAACATATAATATTACATATTATATCTATATAATATGCATTATATAATAGTACAATATACTAATAATATAATATTAAACTATGTATTTTATATATTAATATGTTAATTTTCATGATAATAGTACATATTAATATAATGTAATTTTAAGTACATAAAAATGAATTCTTATACGTGAACCAATGATTTAAAAAATCACCACAGCTACAAAGAAATCTTCAGGTACATGCTCCAGAGAGAAGAATGAAAACAGTAATGTGTAGTAAATAAATAACCTACATTTTAACTCTTACAAACGTCTTGCTATTTAAGGGCAATATCGCACTTTTGGTATGATATGATAATTTAATGACTACTAATTTCCACCCATAATGTAGGAAAACTAAACAGAAAGGCCAAAGGGAAGGAGGGAGGGGAGGAGAGAGAGAGAGACAGACAGACACAGAAAGACAAAGAGAGACAAAGAGTGAGAGACAGAGAAAGAGAGAGTGAGTTTGAGACTAAAATATGTGAAACTACAGCTGCCGAAAGCCCTAAAACATAGTCTTTCTCACATTTAATTTTGCAGGCTTAGTCCTTGCTTGCATCAGAATCCTTGCTAAGTCACTTTTCAGGGATTCTGTCCTCTCAGATGAAGCGAACTGAAGTCTGTGGCAACTATAAAAGAAAAAAAGGGAAAACAAAAAATGAAAACTTCTCAGCCTGGAAGTCACCTGTTCTTTGCACCTCTCATTGCCAACGTATACACACACACACACACACACACACACACACACACACACACACACACACACACACACACACACACGTGCGTGCGCTCCCAAAGGAAGAAGCCAGCAGTATAGAAAACCATATGCATTGTTTCATAAGCAGTATCAGCCTCAGCAACAAATACAAATGAAGTACTACCGAGTATGAAAAAGATAAAAAGCTGTGAGTTTTAAAGATATATCTTTAATATTTCTAAAGACATCTTTGAAAAACTACTGAAAATTGAACCGCTTAGTTGCAATTGTAAAATTTGGCGGGAATTGGAACAAAAAGAAATTAAATCCGATCCAGCAGACAGAAAAACTGCAATGGCAATCACAAATCTCTTTTTTGCTTAGGCAAGCATCCCAAGAAAAGAGCAAAGCCCGACTCCAGCTCTCAGTCAGTCGCCTGTCGCCTTCACTGCCCTGCCCTAACATAGTGGGCATGGAGACTGTGACTTCCGCTTTCTGACTGTTAGCAGGATTCTAGTTCATTCACATAGGGCGCTGCAGGGGCAGTAAGAGTAAGAGGCATCTCTCTTTGGTTTCAACACTACATCTCCCGCCTACCTCCAGCAACACTCAGTCCGAAGGCGGACAGCCACTGCCACTAAGCCTTTGTACCACACTTCAAAGCCAGCTTCGTGATGGACAGTCCACTGAGTCCTGTCAGTCTTCCAGCCACCTTCTAAGGAGCTCAGTGGATCCCACCGCAGAACTTCCTGACAAGCTCTGCTGCATCCCGACCTAACTCTGCACTGCATCTCTCTGGCGACCCAGCATCTTCCGCTGTACCACATTGATTTTTTCGAGTCTGGAGAAATTCCACGAGGTGCTTGCTGGTGAACATCAGAGGAATTCTAAGGAAATCTTCTCAGGGAGCTTTGAGCTTTTTTTTTTTTTTTTTTTTTTTTGGAAGTTTTACGAACACTCACAGCCTTTTGATGATCGGGATTACAGATTTCAATAACGCAGTCTCCATCTACCTACGTGAGCTGGTAAAAGGTGATCCTACTCCAGATTTGTTCCTCTCCTGACCATTCGACCTCTGCTATAGTAGTCATGACTTGTCATAGGTATGTTACATGCATGTTACATCCATAGTCCTTAAGTGTCCTAATCATTATTTAATAATTATTTTTTATCATGTTTTGGGGGCTTGTCTTGGATGTAGCTCCTGACTGAAACATTCCTACCTAGAAGGAAGACAGTGACACACAGAAGATGAGACTATCAGAAAGGTGGCAAAATCTCAAGGCCCCTGCTTAAGGTTATATAAACAGGTTCTGAGGAAGCAAGGCCCTCTCTGGCAGAGCAAAAAGAGTCTAAGAGGTGGGGAGCTACAGAAGTGCAATTTTTGTGCATTGTCAGCCCTACAGGAGTGGGCCTTTCTGTGATTCAGCATGAATATTCTTTTTTTTTTAAATTTATTTAATTTACTTCCTGATTGTAGCCCTCTCCCCAGTCTCTTCCCAGTCCCACCTTCCTTCTCTCTTCCCTTAATCCTCCTCCCCTAGTCCTCAGAAAAGGGTACCTACCCCAGCCTATCCAGTCTCATCAGGACTGCCTGCGTCCTCTTCTTCTGTGGCTTGGCAAGGTGGCCCTGCCAAGGAATAGTGATCAAAGAGCAAGCAACAGAGTCCATGACCAAGACAGCCCCTGTTCCCTTACTAGGGAACCCACATGGAGACTGAGCTGCCTATAGGTTACATCTGAGCTGGAGGCCTAGGTCCTCTCCATACATGGTCCTTGGTTGGTGCATCAGTTTTGCAGGCTAACATGTGTAAGTCTTCTTGTGGAGCTCCTGTCCTCTCCAGGTCCTTCTATACCCCCACTTTTCCACAAGACTCCCTGCACTCAGCCCAAAGTTTGGCTATGAGTCTCAGCATCCAGCATGGGTATTCTTACAGGTAGCCCTTCACCCATCCTCCTACAGATAACCCTAATAAGCAGTATACCAAGCAGGCATGTGAGGGATCACTTCTTTGGTCTGATGTTAATGCACTGTATACAGTAAAGAGATATTCATAGCTCCCCAGGGGAAAATCAAACAACACTGTTCACTGTGCTCAAAGATTCCATCTTTTGATAGATTCTAATGTAGTCTAAGATCCAGGTGGTTCTGAAAAGACATCTCATCAAATTTCAAAATTCAGACAGACCTAATTTTATGTTATCAAGAAAAAAAGGAAAAAGAAAAAAATCTCTTTTATGAATTTAGCACAACTGACACTCTCAAACTTCATTAGGGCACTATATAAGAAGACAGGTCCATATCCTTTGACACATGAATGTGTAAACACACTAAAGCTTGTAAATAAAATAGGATATTCAACAATAATCAAGCTACCTATTTGGAGAAAGAGATGGGGTATGCAGTGACCAAGTACAGAGAGTTTTTAAATAGGTAGCACCATTCTGTATGACCCTAAAGTAGTAGGCATATCATATTGTACATTCTGAAAAACACAGAAAATACTACATCAAGCATGAAGCCCTAAAGAAACTGAGTTTTAGAAAATGCATCAGTCTCGGCTTTTTAATGCACTACATTAGTCAGGCTGAGGAGAGACAACAAAAACAAGGGACACGGGGCTGGACTAGAGGATACAGGAATGCTTTGAGTCCTTAACTCAATTGTTGTGCATCCTAAAATTGCCTTTAAGAATCCATTGAAAACGTAATTCTAGGGGCTGAAAGGACTCCACAGTTGGTAAAGTGATTGTTGCATGGCCATGAGGATGATGCCAGGCCCACCACACCTTTGTATAAAGCCAACTTATAAAGCTTATAATCACAGTCCTGCGGAAGGAAGTATCAAGTATCAAGTGACTTACCCACTGGACTCCCTACTGTGCCTGAATTAGTGAGCTCTGGGTCCTGGGAGAGACTCTGTCTCATAGAAAAGACACTGGGGATCCCAGTGAAGGAAGAGACCTGATATCTGACACCTGGATTCCATGTTCATCTTGCAACCCCATATTCATGTACACATGAACATGCATGCACAATATACTACATAGCCATACAAATCATAATTCCAGCCCAAATTCATTTATTAGTATAACTTCTATCATTCTATCATACCAAAGCAAATATTAATGAGACAAAGACAGAATAGAACCACCTAAGTAAAAATACAACGTATATACATAATAAATATAATTTGTTATAGTTAAAAGAAAAATGATTTGGTCTTATTAACGGATGTATAAGAATAACAGGTGAGTCTCAGCACAATTTATGACAAGTTATCAGAAACTAGGGGAGGATAGAATTTTCTTAATGTGATATTGATATCCCCCCAAAATGGACAGCAACTATAACTAAAACCAGTAACATAAAAATAAAAAGATGTCAAAATTGTCTTCATACAGAAAGTGTCTTATACTTTACACTGAGTACTTTACAAAATCAACAAGCTATAAATAAGAAAGTCTATAACAATTTCAGATTATAGAAATACCACTGTTTATTCTAGAAATAAGCAATTAAAGGAGGTACTAGAATACAAGACTATTTTTAAAACATAAAGTAGATAGGAAGTAACCTTACAGATCGTGAAACCTCTTTACAGAGGCAATTTACCCTACTAGAGCTACAAAACATGTCTGAATAAGTGGAGAGATTATACATCTACTAGAATTTGACTTCACATTGTAAAGATGTCATCTTTTACAAAATTATCATTTAAATTTTATTATCACTAACTATCTGATCCTTCTTCCAGGTTCCACTCTGGTTTGATCATAAGAAAGACAGGAAAACTTGGACTTCAGAATTTTGTTGATGTTTTACACATCTATTAATTGTACAGAATCATGGTCATCACTGTGACATTTTTCATACATGTATATAATTTACACTGAATCCAACGGTTTTAGAGCTAGAATAAAAACAAACAGAAAACCGAGAAACACTGAGACATAAAGATGATTCATGATTTAATGTGGGTGGAACTGGCAGCACGGGATAAGTGAATGCCTCTACCAAAGGGAGATAAAGAGAAAATGTTTTGTTTTTCAGTATTTGACTGTATATTCAAGAACAATTTAAATGACCACAAAAACAGTAAATATTTTTTTTTTTTATTTGTGATGCTTCATTTTAATTTTCAACTTGAACCAACTTAGAATCACCTGGGAAGGGAGTGTCAGTGAGGAGCTGTTTACATTGCATTATCCTGTGGGCATGTCTGTAGGAGGTGTATCAAGTTAATTGATGTGGAAGTCCACTGTGGAGGCACCATTCACTAGGCGAAGGGTTCTGAACCATGTGAGTGGGCAATCTAGTCGAGCATAAGAAAGTAGGCAAGCATTTATGCATTCATTTCTCTGTGCTCTTGTCAGTGTGATGGGACTAGCTCTGTAGCTTTCTGTTGTCATGACTCCCCTGCAGGGATGCACTGCTTCCTGGAATTCTGAGCCAAAACAAACCCTTTCTCCACTTATTTGTTATTTATTTGAGTATCCTGTCACAGCAACAGTAATTAAACTGTGATGGGTCTCATAATTATACTTCATCAGTTATTTACTTTTGAAAAGGATGTCTTTAAGGTTCTCCCACCCCCACTTATCTGAATACTATTGCCTAGCTTATTTCAAAGGGCTACAGTTGCATTAATTATTAAGCAGCGACTGCACAATGTAAGGAAATCATAATTATGGCTGGAGATATAGTTCAGTGATAGAATATATGTCTGGTATGTGTAAGACTTTGAATTTGAGTTTCAGCACTGGGAAAACTTATGATTATACTTCATCAAAAATTAAATAAAATATTGTTATCAATATTTTTAATAGTTTAATGGTTATTTTGAAAGAGCATTTTAAAGTATCTGAACTATTTCTTTTCCTCTATTCATTGTAACCAATGAGAAACGGGTACCTCCAAGTGCTTGCTTTTGAGGAAGCTTCACACTAATGCAAACAAATGGATAAAGAATGAAATAATTTCCAAAATTAATTTTTCAGTAGGCCCTGAAACAAATATAACTCACTGTTTGAAAAACACAAGTATTCAATTTTTGTACTTGTTTATTTTTAATGTTGTTAACATATATATGACCATATACATATGACATGAAGTAGAAGGCAACGATTTGTGTGTAGGAAAGAGGCCAAGAGGATGGGAGAGACCAACAAAAGAGGATAATGAGAATTATAGGAGAAAAGTGCAATGATACATGTGCATGAAAGCATCATAATGAAACCATAATTCCACATAGGAATGGGGGTGGCGGTGGGCAGAAGTGAATATTTTGCTTCAAAGTATACAAAGTTTACAAAGTATGCAAAGTAAACAAAGGGAATCTGGAGAGAAGGCCTGCCCTGTTGTAAATAGCCAAGAGTCCCCCATTTTCTGCTTACTATTGATGAACAGTAGGGACTGGGAAAGGGTGTGACATTATCTTTAGACTACTTCCTGCTGATGGAGGTCCTTAGGGAGGGTTGGATCTTCTTCGAAGTCAGGATATAATCCAGACTTGCAGATCTCTTATCTTCTGAACTAGGGGCCAGTAACCCTGTAATCATAACTGGTTAAAAGTCTGGTTGGCTCTGGCATACTCAGGTAATCAAGTTTATTCCTCCTCAAGTCTCTCATGGAGTTGAAGACCAGGTAGCTTAGTTTTACAGTGAAGTTTAGTTGTTTAGGGTTTAAGATGTTTTTAGGTCTAGATAGATGTTTTAAGCTGATAATGACAAGATGTGATGGAGATTGATTTACATTCAGAATTTTAGATGCACCAAGATAGGAAAGATGTTTTCTTCAAGGCTGTCAAATACAAATAGCCTAAACACTAAGAATGTAACATTTATATAATTCCTGACTGTGTCATGCTTATTCTTTTTATAGGTAGCTTATTGTATACGTGTGGAATAATATAAGTGTATAAGTAAAAAAGTTAAAAAAAATAATTTAAAAAAAGTCTGGTTAGAGATTGTTTGTATCAGTTGTTGAAGGAATCTAGACAATAACTTTATGAGGCATGGAGCAGTTAGTCGGATTAAGAAAAGAAGAAGGAGAGACAAGGAAGGTAGTATCCAGTTCCATATTGGACTGTCAATGGTCCATTGCCCAAAGCCATCAAGGTGTTGTCTACATGTTTTGGAGATCCATGTGGAGCTGTAGGACTTTATTTTATTTTATTTTATTTTATTTTTACTATCCCTGATTGGTTGATATAAAAGCAACATTCCTCACCGAGAAAGAGGCAGAGACCACCTCTGTCTGCTGTTAGCAAATCATGATTTAGGTAGTGCGATGTTGGCCAGTGAATCTATTTGGCCTTGGAGAACAAGGAAAGCCTGAACCACCTGTTGATTATGAAATAACTGAGAGGAAAACAGATGGTAATTAGCTAGAGAAGTAGTGAGACCTGCTGTTCCAGTGGCAGCACTAGGAGTTATGGCCAGAATTGCAAGGAAAGGCAGGATCTGAACTGCTCGTTTGCTATGCCTTGTTGCTTGCTATAAACCCTGGGGTGTTAACTGGCAAAGGTTCTTCACCGGGGCAGAGCCCCTAGTTTTAGGGAAAGGAGCACCAGAGCTCAAGCCTCAGACCATTCAGTGGGTAGGTAGTGGAAGACTTGGGTGCCACAGAGAATTGTGGCATTGTGAACACTTGGGCATAGGGGCTGAGTGCTCGGCCTTGATGTCTTCTGGACCTTATAAGAGCAAGGTCCTGTTAAGGATGAGATGTAAAAAGGAGGATTACATCTTGGGGCAATGATTTAAAGGGCTTGAGATGAGAAAGATGAATCCAATAAGGGAAGCTATCAAGCTTAGCTGCCCCTGAAGGGGCCTGTCCGTTTAAGAGATAGAGGACGAGGATTTTGACCAGGAGGAGAGGAGAGAACCAAGTCCCCCAGTGTTGACTGAGGAGGAAAGGGGGTCAGGATGAGGCTAAGGCAAGCAGCAGTGGTGAGTGTAGTTCCAAAGGAGTGTGTGAAGATAGCATAATAAAGAAGTGAGGAGGTGATCAGGGAGAGGTGACAGTTGAGGTGACATGAGGCCAGCAGGAAGGACCAGCCATTTGTACATGAGCTCAGAATAGGAGATAGAGCTTTCCTTGAGAGGGCTCTCAGTCTCAGGGGAGCCAATGCAAAAGTTTTATCCAATGGGCATGAAGTTCTTGGGAGAGTTTGATGAGGATGTTCTTAAGAGAGTGGTTGGTTCCTTCGACCTTGACTGAGGGCTGGGGACGTAAGAGATGTGAAAACACAAAGGGATGTTAAGGGCTTTGGCTAGGCTTTGGGAGGTTTTCAAGGTAAACTCAGGGCCATTATCTGATTGAAGGGACGTTGGAACTCCATAACGGGGGATGATTTCTATGAAAAGGAGATCAGAGACTGTCTGTGATCTTTTATTAGTAGTGGAGAATGCCCCTACCCATCCTGGGAATGTGTCTACCAGGACCAAGAGGTATTTGAACCATCTATCTCACTGTAGGCATGTGAGTGAAGTCACACTGCCAATATGATCTAGGGAGAGACCCCCTGTCTGAGGAGTGGGAAAGGGAAAATCTGATGTCTGGAGGTGAGATTAGAAATTTGGCAAATTTTACAAGAAGCAGTAATATCTTTTAGAAAAGATAGATCCTCGGTGATAGGTTGCAAATAGGTTTTAATAAAGAAAGACAGAGCCTGCTATTTGGGTGAAAGATCTAGTGCAGATAGGATAGCATTTGTCGAGTATTTGGAGATGGTAGCGAGGAGGTAGGAAGTAGAACAAGCTTGTATCTTGTGGCTTGAAAGAGGAACTTGGGCCTCTAAGAACTGCAGGTCTAGCCGCTGCAGCTCTGTTATTTCCTTTAGAGATAAGGAATTGCTTGTTCATTGTGATCTACAATGGACAGTTCCTATGGCTTTGGGGAAGTGAGTGGCCTTCAGAAGGGCCATAATTTGGTCTGAATTAATAATGGACCCTCCTTTTGTTGTTAATAGTCCATGTCCCTTCCAAATAGGTGCATGTGACAAGAGGATGTGGAAAGCATATTTGGAACCTGTATAAAGGTTTATGGATTGTCCTTTTGCTAGTTCGAAGACATGCTGTGAGGGCTATTAACTTGGCCTGTTGGTTTGCAGTTTGGGTTGGAAGGGCCTGTGCTTCAGAGCACCGTGGTATCAGAGACAATAGGGTACCCTGCTTTTTGTGCTCCCTCATGTAAGAATGAGCTGCCCTGTGTGTACCAAGTGTGGGTGGCTTGAGGCAGTGCTCCCTCATGTATGTGTGTGGGATGAGGTAGTAGTTCTTTTAGGTTTTCAATGCAGGAGTGACATGGGGGAGTTTTCTGGGATTTGTAGGGGTGGGGGATGAGGAGGGGGAGAAGATTTAAAAATGTTGAAAGGTAGGCATGGTTGAAAGGTAAGCATAGTGTCCTCCACCAACAGTACCTGAAGAGAGAAGTTGAGAGTAGTGTTTGGAGGCCTTTGTTTGTTAAAACGTGGGATGGAGGGTGAGAAGAGAGGACAATAATAAGTGACCCCCAAAGTTAACTTCTTTTATTCACATATAAGGAGTTCAGCTGCAGCTAGAGCATGCAGACAAGGTGCCCATCCCTGAATAGTATTCATGAGTACAAAGGAATGTCCAAGTTGGTGACCCAGGACCCCTGGACATAACTCTCTTTCTCTGTAATGTAAAGAAGAGGCAAGGCAAGTCTGAAGGATATAGGGCTGAGGCCTGGAGGAGAGCCTGTTGAAGCTTCAGAAAGGGCTTGGTAATGGGGACAAGAAATGGTTCATGAGAGGGGCCATAGGCTGCCACATGTAAGGGGTGAGTGAGGAGAGTAAGAGGGGATCCAAGAGGGGAAGAAGCCAGCAATTCCCAAAAAGGATAGGATTTCATCTTTGGTGGTTGGGACTGAGAGTGACTGGATTAGATGTTTTCTATCTAGGGTAATGGCTTTGGGAGTCGTTGCTTGGGAGTATTAGCTAGACCCAGATAAGTAATCTGAGAGATGGACAGTTGGACCTTAGAGGGTGAGACTCTATATTCTTGGCCAGACAGGAAGTTCAGCAAGGCAGAAGTGTCAGCCTGGCTAATTTGTAAGGATGAACTGAAAAGGAGAAGGTCATCTGTATATTTTATTAGCTTAGAGTTTTGAAGGATGAAAAAGGATACCTCAGAGGCCAAATCCTGACCCAATAGATGGGGGCTGTCCTGGAACCCCTGGGGTAGGACTGTCCAAGTGAGTTGGGTAGATAGAGGAGGATCTGGGTTGGTTGGTCCAGGTGAATGCAAATATATCTTGTGACTGTGCATCAAGAGGAATAGAGAAGAGGGCATCCTTAAGGTCTAGGACAGAGAAATGAGTAGTCTCTGAGGGTAGAGAGAAGGGTTTGGTACCACATGGTGAAGAGAAATCACTATAGAGTTAATGTCAGAGACCCTGAGACAAGTGATAGACTCCAGTGAGCTTTTTAATGACAAGTATGGGGGTATTAAAGGGAAAATATATGGGTTGTAGAAGTTTTTTTTCTTAAAAGATCAGAAATAAGGGGATTAAGTCACCTGACACTGTGAAGAAAGAGTAGGCATTGAGCACAGGTGATATGAGATATATCTGGTGGATTTTGTAATTGAATGATGAGAAGACGATGGTGCTTGGCTGTGGAGGGGTTTTGAGTACCTTATACCCAGGAAGTTGGTAAAGGAAAATGTGTGTCAGGTTGTATGGTTTGGAGAAGAAGAAGGAAAAGAATGGCTGGTGAGGCTGGAGTCAAGTGGATGTGGGGAGCAAAGAAAATAGTGGCTCCAATTTTGGCTAAAATGTCCGCCCCCGCCCCTTGCCAATAAAGAGACAGGAAAGGTTGGCATCACTAGAAAGGGTTGAGTAAAGGGAACACTGTTTAAACTGCAGCTAAGTAGTGGGGTGATATTAGGTCAATAAGCCTGTCCCCCTACTTTGGCAATAGGGGAACAAGAAGGATAAGTGAGTCCCCAAAACTTTGTCAGGATGGAAAGAGTAGCCCCGGTGTCCAAAAGGAAGAGGATGGGTCGCCCTGATACTGTGATGACTACCCTAGAGGAAACAGGAAACACATAGAGAAGGCTGTGAGCAGAGATAACGGAAGGCTTGGGAGTAGAGGATCTCTTTTCATTTCCCCAATCACGCACAGTTTGTGTAAAGGTGCCGAATAATAATTTGATCTAGGGTGCTGTTATGCTGCCATTTGGGTTGACTGTCTAAGGGGTAACGAGGCCAAATTTGATTGCAAAGGGGAATATATTTGGAGCCCTTCAGGTCGGATGCCAGGTGAAGAGGCTGGAAGTTTTCTAAAAAGGTATCCCAGAGGTGAATGAGAGGGTACAGAGCACCTCATTCTCATGATGAGAAAAGGGAAGAAGAACAACAGGCTATTCAGTGAGTTCTCATGCAACTCAACTGGGTCAGAGATTAGCCTGGTTTAGCCCAGAAAGACTAGGTGCCTGGCATCCAGTACCAGGACTTTTGGTGGAGCTCCAAGGCAGAGTCTGAAAGGGGAGGCCCTGAAGGCAGGAAGTGACACAAGCCTTTCAGTAGGTCATCACCCAACTGAATGTGGTGTGGGGGAGAGGGAAGGACATCAGAGCTTAGAAATAAATAAAGGTATTGGCCACCTACTAAGAACCTAGACAAGCTGCATTTGTTGGTTAAAATTACACTAGAAGCTTGCCACATGCTGCAACATGAGTGATACTGAATAAAATAAGCCACTTACAAAATGACAAATTAGATTCTATTTGCAAAAGATGTCGATGGTAATAAAATCAAAGAAGCAGAAAGAATTGTTGGAGTTTTGTTTGTTTTATTTTATTTTATTTTTTCTTATTTTAAAGCCTGCGTTTAAGTCGAACTTTCCCCTTATTTCTACTATTAATGATAGCTTGGCTTTTGCCTTTTATTTTTCTTCCTTTTATAAGAGTTCCCTGAGAATTTTCTATAGTGACTTTTTATCAAATCTAGTCTTCTCCCCTAGACCCACTTCCACTTCCCTACACACTCACTTATGTCCTTTATTTTGAACCTCAATAAGAGTAATTTTTAAAAATGAGCTTATTGAGGTAAGTGGTAGAATTTCACAGAGAACAGCATGTATCAGTTTTTCTCTATGCAAATCATAAGCTGTGACTCCCTTACAACCACAAGGAATATGGTTAATACACAAGTAGAGAGGGAAAGAAATTAATGTATGTTAGGACTATGTAAATATATTGGACCTGGCACCACTTCATATGTTCCAGACACCTTTCAACATCTGAGTTTTCTAAATCCCACTCCTTACAGGAGAGAGGTCTTTATGCCAGCATTTGTTAAGGAAGGCTTATTTGGTTCTGTCCAATTCACATAAGGGCTATAAATGAACTAAATAGAACACAACAGGTCACAGTGAATCCATTCATTTAAATCTGGCATTGATGGATGTGTTTTACAGTGTGAACAACACATTTTTAAAACCTGACAAAATCAGTGTGATCAGGAAGAACTGGACAGTAGCAATGACATTTTCTAACAATTTTATTTCAGACCCACACACAATTCTCTTCTTTTTTTTTTCAGCCTATTTTCTGAAAAGCCACGATTATACTTGAACAAAATATGTTATTTTATGTTCTCTTACAAAGCACAGAATAGCAAGAAGGAAAGGACCTGCACAGAAGCTCACACAAAGACATTCCCCCCCCCCCCCGGGAACCGCACCTCTTCAAGTGGAAAGGGTTTGGGGAACCAAGGTCTTCTACCTTTCTTCACTTTGCACTAATCTTGGTAAGAAAAATTTCCTCTAGGTGTCTCAGCTCCTTCAGCATTGTTTGTGCTGTCTCTTTTAAGCACACTTCTTCCATCTGTGTTCTAGCCAGAACAACTCTGGTCCTCACAAGACACCTTGCTTTTACTCCTAGTTTAGTAGATGAAGGGGGGGGGGGGACCAGGCAAAAACAAAAACACAAAACAAAGCAAAAAACCACCACAACAAATCACATTGAACCTTCTTTTTAAATGTTTTTGATCTGAGTACATTCCAGCCATGGTAGCAAAATAACACAGGCTAGTTAACTTGTAAATGAGTTTATTTCTCCCAGTGATGGAGGCTGAGAATTCACAAATCAGGGTGTTAGTTGGTTTAATGTCTGAGAAAAGGTCATCCTCACCATTTTATAAAGTGCTTTATTAACAAGCCCTCACGTTGCTGAGGAGGAAGACAGGTACTGGATCCTCATGCAGTGGAAGAGATGGAAGGACAAAAGACACTAGTGATGTCCCTTGGACTTCACTGAAGAGAACACTAGTCCCAAGTGTCTCTGCCTCTTGATAGTATCACACTAAGGTTTAAGTTCCAACACATGACTGTCTGTGGGTCATATGCATTTACACTATGGCCTAATCATTCAACAATGTGTGATGTTTCAATGTTCCAATGTTTCAATGATGGATGAAATAGATATATATTAATATTTGAATCCTTTTACTGAAACTTTTCATGGCTTGAAGGGATAATTGCCAGCTATGTAATTGGTGGATTTAGAACTTTGCACTCCTACCTTACCTCCAGAGAGGATAAAGTCGGACCTGCTTATTCTTTCTTTGAGTGCCATCAGGCCTCAGTCATAGACCTAAGGGAGGGGAATAAGGTGAATGCAGGAAGGAGGGAGAAATGGGAGGATACAAGTGATGGGATAACAATTGAGTTGTAATATGAATAAATTAAATAAATAATTTTTAAAATTTTTTTAAAAAGTCAGGTCTGCATGGCCAGTGACTTAGTCAACTGTGCCTCTGTGATTAACCATCACAGGACAGAATTTGGAGAGCTGCAACACTGGTTAACTTGTGGCGTTTCTGAGAGTGATATGCCTGGAAAGGGCCTCAACCTCTTCTGATAATACTGTCCTATGTGCCTTGTATCTGGCTGCTCACTCATACATAGCCTTGTGTATCCTTCATTACAAACCCATAAATCAAAGTCAGTATTGCTCCAAACCCCATGTGGGGCAGTCCAATAAGATCAACCCAAAGAGTGTGGAGGAATTATGGGCACCTCTGATTTATGGCTGAATGGTCTAAAGCACAGTTGACTACCTCAAGTGTGATTGGTAGTGGGGGAAAAATAAAACACAACCCAAAACAAACAAACAAGCACCTGCCTGAGGATCTGGGCCTTTCTCCATGAAAATAGTGTCAGGACCAGGCTAAATTGTAGGATGTCAATTGGGGTCTGAGCATTGTTTGATGTGGAGAAAATTCCACATACCTGTGGTCAGGATGGAATGAGTATAGCAGAAAAAGTAGTTGGGCTTTCCTATTAATAGGAAAGGAGTGTTAAAACAGGCAGCTAAAGAAGAAAGGTGCTGCACCTAGGTGCATCAAGAATCTTCTTATGGATCTTTTGCAGCTCTACCTGCCTGGTTAACAGATGATGTTTTGACTTTTAATATTCTCAGTTTCTGCTACATTATGGTAAACTTGAGGAGTCAGAGCTTCTGCTTCTATCAGAAACATGGTTTTCTTAAAATAGATACCTATGAGTCATGCATATGGATGACAGCATGTCATAGTGATACCTATGCAGGACAGAATCACATTCTCAGGGAACTCAGACTGCTGTTCTCTTCAAATGACATGCTGTGTAAACAGAAAAACAGTGTGGTCTACTGAAGCAAACTCTTCACTCTCATCTCATTTGCCTTTCCACCCTCCAAAGGCTATGATCGTGTTTGAACCAGTGTTAAAGAGTATCAATGAAATTAAGCAGAAGTTTAAAGCTTTCTAATTCTTCAGTCAAAATAATTAAGGGACAAAATCCAACCTTTCCCCTAAACTTCCTTAAACATAAGTGGTGACAGACCCTTGTAGTGAAGTTATAAAGTAAGTCTCTTTCACTCACCTTCTCCCTCGTGAAGTCATTTCAGGAATTTTATTATCACTTTTAAAGAGATTCTAGATGTACTTACCATCTAGTTAGCATTCTACTGGAATTTCCAGGCTGTGGGCCCCAGGCCTTTAGAGACTTGGGATATAGGGAGTTTCTGAAGTGATTCTATTGACTTTAAAAACATTACTGAACAAATGCTATCAAAAGGTCCAGTGCTTGGTGGCTGTTTTTGTGTCCTTTTATCTGTCCATTAGGTACCTTCTGAGGAGAATCCTCAGTGACAGAATCAAACACCAAAGTGCCAACTTGTTCAGAACTGGGTAGAAATGGGAAACAGGGACAATATCCCTTTGTTTCTCTTCATACAAAGCAAGATGGTGAGTAGGCAGTGAAGGCAGAGAGGCCAAACCCCACAGTGCCCTGTTCCATTGTGCAGAAGGCTTTGAGTTGCATGTCTTTGTGTCACTGTGATTTTCATTTAAAATTGGGCAGTTTTTGTAATGTCTTAAAACACTGGAGTAGCCCTCTAGAGAGGAGTGGAGGATTTTTCTTGTGGAGGGAACTAGAAAGTGCAGTGACTTGCTATCTCTTAGGACAAAGGGTGTTGTTTTCTAATGCCCATGACTTTCTTGTTATCTAAAATTTGATTTCAAAAGAAAAAAATGTTTAAAGTTTTAAAAACTTTTGTTACCTAACTTTTCCACTAAAAGTATATCCCACCAATACCCTCCCATAAATTCTTTATCTGTGTGTATTTCTTAGGATCTCCTAATGGCCAATTTGTAAGTTGACATAAAAATCAACTGTGTCTGGTACATACTGCCAAGGAGAAGATGATACACATGAGGTACATGTGTTTTTACTGAAATATAATTTTCAAGGCAATTTTTGCACCAGCTTCTTTGTTTGTTTGCTTTTTGAGATAGGATCTCATTCTGTAGCTCTTTTCTATAACTATGTAGACCAGGCTGGCCTCAAACTCACAGTCATCTATCTGTGTCTCCTTCCAGAGTGCTGGACCCACAACCCCCAGCTTTAAACTTCTTATCTTAATTTCGATGGGAACTTAAATATTGCATTCAATTTTTTTAAAATCTACTGCACAATGGATATATTCTAGTGTCCAGTATTTAAAAGTATAAAAGTAAATTTGGTGTAACAATCTGGTCATATACATAAGTAGGGTTGTGGTGGAGGGCAAGAAATAGAAACAGGTTATAGGGAAAATGGGCAAAGTGTGGAACAGGGCAGGATTCAGGTAGAAGGAACAATATCTTTAAAATCGCCAGCCAGAGAGGCCACAGTGCAGGGAGTACAGACACTGCTAGGAAGCAGACACTGCTGGGTTGGATCTGGTCAGCCTCCTCATGTCTCCAGGAGTTAAATTTTGTATCAGTTGCCCCCAGAAACAGTAGGAAGAAGAGAGTAATATAGAACATTCAGCAAAAAAGCCAATATGACTTACCTGTGCTTGAGGGGTTTTTTTTCCACATAAAATAGTTGATATCCATCAGTACCTTACTTTATCACTTTTCACTAAAATATGTGAAGTCTTGTGAGAAAATGGTTCATTCTGGTGTAAGGGAAGGGACGATGAAACACCAAACGAGGGAGCAAGCAGTAGTGAAGAGCAACATCTCCATGACAATAGATGCTGGAGCCAGCTGGAGGGGATAATTTTTTATTAAGTTTATTTGTTTATTTATTCACTTTACATCCTGCATCCTGACTGTGGTCCCCTCCCTACTCTTCTCTTGGTCCCATCCTCCTGCCATTTTCCACTTCACCTGCCCTGTCCCTTTACCAGAAAAGGGGAGCACCCCACACTCATATAAACCCACCCCAGCAGCAAATCAAATCTTATCAGGACTGAGCATCATCTTCCACTAAGGCCAGGCAAGGCAGCCCCACTAAGGGGAAGTGATCTAATAGCAGGCAAAAGATAGTTATCAAATCCCCTGGAATAAGAGCTATAGATGGTTGTGAACCATAATGTGGATGCTAACCTTGGTTTTCTATAAGAGCAACAAGTGCTCTTAACCCCTAAGACATCTTTCTAACCACCCCATCTATGTGTTTCTTATAATACACATTTAAGGTAAACTTTAATTTATAAAATAGGTATAGCGAAAATGTAGCAACAATAACTAATGTTAAAATTACAATATTCATAACAATGTCATATAATCATAGTCGTGTAAATGCCATCACCTCCCTTCTCTCTGTCCCTTGAAATATCTATTACACTTTACTTTTTCACCTAAAGATTTTTCTTGGCATTTTAGAAATGTCAACACTTTTATGATGTAAGCAAAATACTTGTGCACAGTGCTATGACACTGGCATATTGGCTCTGATCACTGGGCCCTTTACTAAGTGACTAATGGGCAACTAGAATACACCGTGTGAATTTGCTGAGAGCAAAGAAATGAGCTGTCTCATCATCAGGAAAGAATGCAGTTTAAAATAAAACTGAGAAACATGGCATTTGAAGCATTTGAGGAGTTTTTCACTTAGTCTTTTGATCCTTCAGCTGACACCGAGGAAAGCAAACCTGAAGGCAAATGTAGAGTTTTGATAAACAGAGTGAATTTGAAGAACAAAATGTTGATATGGCATTCAAGGTACCACCATACAGATGACTTATTAATAGAAAGGTAAACCATCACTTAGGAGGGTATGGAAATTTTTACCAAGTGAAGATGAGTACCATGAGTGTGCAAAGGGAATCAGAGTTGGTTTCACCAAGCAAGAAGAGAAAGTGACCAATTGAGCACCTCTACACCAAGGGACAGACTTTGCATGCCTATAGGTGAAATTGGATGTGTTCCCTCCAGATTTTTGTGGCATGGCTCCCATTAAATCAGTGGAATAACCCAAAGAGAGTTCTCTAGACACAGTTCTCCAATGAAGCACAAATTTTTAATTGGATATAATATGAAATACACATCATTAGTGATGAAGTATTTTAGCTAAAAATACTTTGTCTGAACTTAACCACACATAACTAATATATAGCACAATTCATAAAGAATCTCTCTGGACCACTTAGGAAAAGTTTGTATCTCAATATGGGCATGGTAACATGGAGTTAGAGAGAGGCAGGTCTCTGGGTTCAAGGCCAGCACGGTGAGAACTACCTAGAGGAGTATGTAACAAGTTCCCCTCTAGTCAGGGTCACATAGTAGGATCTTGTTTCAAAAACCCTAAAATTTAAAACAAAACAAAAAGCATTTGTATCCTTTATACTGAGATGAAAATCTCTTACATTTTAGAAAATTAAATAGGAGGAGAAAATGATGAAATGCAGTGTATCACTATGACTTGATCGTAGATTTGACAAAACTTGTAAAGGATATTCTAGATTATTCATGAAAACTAATACTTGTAAGACACAGTAGTTGTGATTATAAAATCAGCATCAATCATCTTAGCTCTGATAATGAATCTATGTTTTTGTGACTAATGGAAGAATCTTTTTTCTCAGTAACAAATGCTGAAGTAGCTGATGTTGAAAATGCAATCATATCTACTTACATAAGATATTTCCTTGTAAAGATTACACACAGAGAAAAAAACAACCTGGTCAAAATTTTCAGTTAGCATTTTAGCACAGAAGCAGAAATGTAGCTAATGCCATGGGTATACAGCAACCCCAGTTTCTCTTTCTTCTCACTTCTTATTTAAGCCTTACCATTTGATGGGTTTGTGCATCTATTGGTATTTCATTACCTCGCTGTCGCCATCTGAGAACTGGAGAGGTCATTTATCAAAATCTTTGGATTTTGGACTAAGTGATTTCTGTGACCTTTAGTAGATCATTCAATTTCATCACACCCCCAAATTTTCATCTACAGAACACCTGCCTTAGTGACAACAGTCAAATGAAACAGTATTCCTCCAAAGGTCTTCATAATGCTGAAATGACACACTTGTAAGGGATAGTCACTCTATCAATAACACTGAGACAGGCAGGAGACCAGACAACATTGTATACGCAAGTCATCTTCACAGTCACGCTTCTAAAATTGTACTAATTTAAAGTTGGAAGACATGCTAGGTACTTGTGATAGTTGCTTTTGATTCTCAACAGTGCAGCCTAGAGTAACGTGGGAAGAGCGTCTCAGTTCAATTGCCTGTGGATGTCTGTCTGTGGGGTATCCTTAATTAAGGAAGTTAATGTGAAAGGAATCATTTCCCAGACATGAGGTCCTGCACTTTTAAGAGTAGAGAAACTAACCTGAGCATAAGCAAGCAAGTGAACATGTGTGCATTCATTTTTCATTCCATGGTTGAACCCAGAAAGGAAACAAAGGGAAAAAGCAATGGAGTAAAGAAAAACCATACTTCCTTTTGTTGAAAATCCATCTGCAGCTTTGGTGGTCCTCTGATTCTGAGGTCATCCTGGCTACATAATGAGTTTCAGGACAGCCAGGGTTATGCATACTAACTCTGTATCTAACAAACAAGCCAAATAAACAACAACAACAACAAAAAGGAAAACAAAGAAAACCCACTCTCTCAGATATGAGTCCACTCTGACAATCACAACATTATTTTATTCCTAAGGGAAAATCCCCTTTACCTCTTAAAGGTCATCCTGCTAAGTAAGTTTCCAACACCTGGGTTTTGAGAGATAGCCAAACTACAGGGCATTAGTATCTGTTTCTGGATTCTAGTAAGGATGAAATACGATAGTGCACACAGGTGTCATTCCAAGTCCCGAAAGACAACAGGTGCCCAGTGGATGTAAATTCCATTCCTCTGTGAGCCTCAGGCCAATACCTGCCAGTAGTAAATTAAGCTTTCAGGAAGACAAATGGACTCATATGTGCCTCTGTGGGATACTTGAGTAGCTCAGAACAACAATGTGTGTTACTGATGGCCTGGCAGTTAGTGTCACACTGCAACATCACCATAAGTGACTTGGACCTTTAAGAGATGTTACAAAATTGAAATGCAATCACCTCTCATTTCCTTCAAGGAGACTGTGACACTGTAGTTTATAGCTAAAACTAATCTTCCTTGTGTAATGTTTATGGCTAGAGAGTTCCTCCTTAAGAAAACTGAATTTTCTTTGGTTCTGAATTGCTAGTGCAGCTGCAGGATTTTATCAAGAATCACTTCCAGTTCTTTTGACAATCTCAGCAGTTCCTTTAATCAGAAGCCTACAACTTTATTGACCATCTATAGATCACTGACATTTGACTGATGACATGAAATACACGTACAGGCCGATAGAGTCTTGATGGATACTCGCTCAGGGACAGTCACAAATTAAAGTATCTGTCACACCGGGGAATCTGAAATGTAGTACCCTCTCCCATGGAGAGGAGAGAACAAGTGCTTTCTCTCTACCCCTATTTATAATGTTTAACTTTCATTTTGATAACACATAGACTGGCAATTGGACTAGTTATGTCAGCTAGCTTACCTCAGGAGCATGAAGACCTGAACTCTGTCTCCAGAGTCCATTGGGTAAAAGCCTTGCACAGAGGCATGTGCTTTTCATCTCACCACTAAAAGGTATACTCAGTCGATTGGTGAACTTCTATCAGAAGCAGAGGTGGAGGTCTCTTAGAGCTTGAAAGCAAGGGTTAATCTCTGACCTACACGCAATCATTCACAGGTGCCTTGTTATGACCGCCTGTTGTTATGACTACCTTGCTGTGCCCTTGTTAGGACTAATTTGTTATGATTTTCTGCTCCTATAATCACATCTAGTTTGTCCATCTGAAATTGACCATTTGGAAACTCTGTGTAAGAAGGAACCAAATGAAAGCCATTTTTGAATAAAACTTCTGTCTTCAATAGTTTAACTTCTCAAAGTCTCCCTGGTTGAGAGATATCCTGGTTGGCAAGTT
The DNA here is from genome assembly GCF_903995435.1 of Acomys russatus. Taxonomy (NCBI): domain Eukaryota; kingdom Metazoa; phylum Chordata; class Mammalia; order Rodentia; family Muridae; genus Acomys; species Acomys russatus. The sequence continues at coordinate 23,260,594 of NC_067153.1, read as the reverse complement.
GAGACATAAATGTTGGGCAAGTTGTCCTGTCACAGTTGAACAAATCAACCAATGAGAAGAGGATAAGTGTACCGCAAAGAAATGTTTCTAGGAAAGTCTCCTATGCCTTAATCCTGATTGGTGGAAAATGTAACAGTAACTTGACACAGATAATTATAGATTTTGTGATTTTGTGTGTGTGTGTGTGTGTGCTTAAAAGCTCTATAGCATTCTAGCTTGGGGTTGCAGTTCAGTTCCCCAGTCTATTCTTTGTCTCTGATTGACCAGTCATAGCTTGATTACAATAAATTTTTCTTGTCTGCATTGACTTGGTGTTTGAGTTGTGTTGGATTCAAGCAGATACTTTCATGCCTGTACTCCTGGACTTCAAAAAGCCTTGTTTTCTCACATCCAGTGATGACCTCTTTAATCTGCCTTAGTGGAGGTAGCCTGAGTACATGAATGAAAACACTTGTCTCAATTCATTGTTTGTTTTAATTATTTTGGCTATGATGATTTGGATTTGTGGACTTTCTCTTCACATCTTTGGGATTAACATTACATCTAAAGAGAGACATTTTTGCTACCAAGTCCCTTGATCTCTCTATTATATAGGACGGCCACTGACAGAACAAAGAAAGTAAGTTCCATCCTTTCATAGTTGTAGCCTTTGAATTTTTTCAAACCTAGGTCATTTGGGTTCTTTAATGCTTATACCTCCCTTCCAACCCACCTACTCTAGATAGGAGAGAAAAGAGGTTAAGGGAACAGGAGAAATAGACCTTTTTAGATTCGGTTCCTTGGAGTGATTCCACTCTTTGTAATGAGGATTTTAGCAGACCCTTTAAACAGCAAACCACAGTTCAGAAAAGGTGACTGCAACCACAGCAGCCAGAACCTGGAGCAGCAGCTGGAGCCCAGAGCAGCAGCCAGAACCTTGAAGTGTTCTCTGGGATGCTTCTCTCTTGGAGTGTCTTGAAGGGGAGCAATGGACAGCCAAACAATAGGAGATGATGCCAAGACCAAAAATCACAGTCTCTTGTTTTGGGCTCATATATATGTGACATCTAGTCAAAATCTAACAAGGCAGGAATATAGATAGATAGATAGATAGATAGATAGATAGATAGATAGATAGATAGATAGAGATAGATAGATATATAGATATATATAGATATATATACACACATACACATATGTGTGTATGTGTGTATATAAGGGTATACATACACCCTCAGAGGATATACATATGTATACATACTAGAGTCCATACTAGGATGTTTATCAGTTGGCAAAGACCCCTACAAGAGGCAGTTCCTCTTATAGTGGACAAATATCACCTGTTCTCTCACAAATCTGTTTCCAATAGAAAACTATCACACATCCTCACCTAAGTCTATTTCACATCCCTCACTTGGGATCAAAACAAAAACATTTTTATTCCACTATACATAGTCTTACACTCAACCGTTCATTTACCACCCACTCCTTTGCATGTTTCACTATAGTTTATTTTGTTTGTGGCTCAGTTTATTTCTTTGCGTTTTGTTTTGGGACATAGTCTCACTCTTTCTTTTAGGTGAGCAGAGAACTCACTATGTAGCCAATATGACTTTACCTTTACGGCAATGCTCCTGCCTTACCTCACGAAATGAGATGCTGTGGCTGGCTTTACTATCATCTCTAAACATAGCTTTGGTTGGACGATGGTGACCACAGTTTACCTGACTGGAAATGTGATGATGCTAGGGTTCTACATCTTCCTTCAATCCCGAACTTTTTTGGAAAAAATAAAAATTTATTTATTTTACTTTGTATGACTTTTTGTCTGCATGTATGTATGTGCTCCATGTGTGTGTTCAGTACCCAAAGATGTAGGAAGAGGACTTCGTTTTCTCTGGAACTGGAGTTATATGTGGTTTGGAATCAACATGTAGGTGCTGGGACTTGAACCTAAGCTCCCATAAGACTCCATGATTTTTACTTTCCTAATGCTGTGACCCTTCAATACAATTTCCCTTGCTGTGGTGACCCCAAGCTATAAATTATTTTTGTTGTTACTTTATAGCTATAATTTTGCACTGTAATGTATCTGTAGATATTTGTGTTTTCCAATGGTCTTTGGGGATTGCAAACCACAGGTCGAGGACCAATGTGCAAGAGCAGCAAGTAAACTGCTGAGTTACCTCTCCAGCCCAAGTCTGAACTTAAGAAAAGAAGATGCTTACATTGCCTTACATTAATTTCCATCTATTACTCAAGTCCTGTTGGAGAAAATAAAGATTAAAAATTGGTTCAATCTACACAGGAAAAGAAATATGAAATCTAGTCAAAATCTAAGGCAAGAGGATCAGATATACATTTAAGAATGGACAGAACTCTAATTTGTAAAGAAGATGACATAACAAATGTTCAAAGGTGGAGAATGACACCAAAAAAACAGATGGGGATGGTTTAGAAGAAGAAACAGTAGAGAAGATTGGAACACAGCTTGCTATTTGAGGCTTATAAGAAATGCCAGGACTGTTCACTAGTATTGAGAGATGTAAGGAATGAGTTGAAGGAGATTGCAAACAAAGTTCTAAGGCATCGAATCAGCTGTGTTGGCCAATACATACACATGAGGAGATGCATGAAGTACTCACTGGTTCATTCATCCACTTGTTGTATGTGCCTCTGATGCAAAGGATAGAGTTAAGTGGATGAAGCTGAGGTGAACTGGTTTTCTAAACTTTCTAAACTATTTGCTCTAAAAGTTTGTTGTTAATGTTTCTATTAAGTGATCCTATATTTTGGGAGTAATGCTTTTATTGTTTTCCTTTTATTTTTAAACCCTCTCTGATTTTCTTTTATTTGAGTACTATGAAAGGCATCCAATACATGAGGAATGGAGGAAGCCTTGAGTGACTGTGTAAGGAGCAGATGAAGACTTGAGGGATCATGTTTAATTGACAAGGATCAACACTTCAGACCACAGGAACAGGCAGAGACTTTTCTAGATGAGTCCCACACTTGGCCAAGCCTTCCTCTGATGTGTCTGATGTGTGTGAAAATGTCGACAGAAAGCACAGAGAGCATCAACAATAGCCTTCTCCTCCTATATACCTACACCTTTCTGTGTGTGTGTCTTCGTGTCTGTTCAGGAGAGAATGAAAGGATAGTCCAATAGGCACACATCCAGAAAGTCTCAATCTGGGGAACTGTATGCCCTCTGATAAAACAGCACCAACTGCACAACATGAAACTTTAAACGGATTATGATGCATAGCAGGAGAAAGAGGGGTTAGTTAAAATTGGCCTGTGGGGATCTCTGTAGGGAAGCAGACTCAGTCTGTTCTTCCTTCCCTCCCTTGCTTCCTCCCTCCCTTCTTTCCTCCCTCCCTTCTTACTTTCTCTCTTTCATTTGTTCTCTCTTCATCTCTCCCTCTCTCTCTCTGTCTGTCTCTATGTCTCTGTCTCTGCCTCTGTCTACCCCCCCTCTCTGTCTGCCTGTTTCTCTGTCTCTCTTCCTTTCTTTCTTGCACCAGGATCTCACTATATAAACATGACTGGCCTAGAACTTATTATGTAGACTTGTCTGTCTTCAAACTTGTATTGATCTTTCTGTGTCTGCCTTTGCCGAACTGGAATTCTATGCATAAGGCACCATACATCTTAGTTTTGTCAATTTTTATTCAACACTTCATTTGCATTTTATTTTCTCTTTGACCAATGTTGGCTAAACTTTACAAAGAGTCAGCTTTTTCATTTTCTTCTTCCTTTTCCTCTTCCTTTCATTCTTCTCTCATACATTATATCCTGACCAAAGTTTCTTCTCCCTTCATTCCTCCCAGTCCCTTCCCCCATCTTCTCTGTCCCCCAGATCCACTCCTCTACCATTTCCCTTCAGAAAAAAAAAAAGCAGGCCCCCAAGGGATAGCCATCAAATTAGTCTCAAAGCTTCATCTCAAGGCTGAATGAGGCAACACAATAGAAGGAAAAGGGTCCCAAGTGCAGGCAAAAGAGTCAGAAACAACTTTACTCCCACTATTAGGAGTCCCACAAAAAACATCAAGCCCCACAATCATAAGAGGAGAGACTAGAGCGTGTAGTAGGAGAGATGACTTGATTTTTCTAATTTCTATAATTTTTCTTGTTCTTGTCTTCCTCCCTTGCTTTTCTTTAGCTGTCCTTTCTTTCTATCTTGTTTCACTGCATGTTTAACTTGCTAGTTTTAAGTCTTAAATACACGCCTCATGTATGGTACTAGAAACAAATTTTTTCCCATAGAATTAGTTTTGTTGCAACCCAGAGATATCAGAATGTAGCATATTGTTGGGAAGGGGTGATATGTGCACACAAGTGTAGTCCTTGTAGAGTTCAGAGAGGCCATAATCTATGCCTGAAAGCATAGTTACAGGTGGTTGTAAGGTGACAACATTTGGTTCTGGGAACCAAACTCCAGGTCTCTTAACCCCAATTTCTCTAGCCCATGAAAGACTTTTTTGGCCTGGTTTTGAATTTATTGATTCATTCTTCAAGTTTTATTTGTTCACTTTTGAGGCAGACTCACTGAGTAGCTCAAACTGGGCAAAAACAGATACTCTTCTGTCTAGGCCCCACAATTGCTGTGATATTACAAGCTATACTTCCATGACTGACTTCTTCAGCATTTGGTTGCTTATAATTACCATAACAGATATTTTCATGTTCTTCTGATGGTTATAATATTTGCATTATGGCTTTAGATTATCTCTCACTTATTCATATTTATTTTATTAGTGTTTGGACCCTCTGTCTAATCCTTCTTCTCTAACTGTGTTTTTATGAGTATGTATGTGTGTGTGCATGTGCCTGTATGTGAATATGTGTATGTGCGTGCTTGTGTATGTTATGATTATACTGTTCAAATGTACTCAGATGTGAGTTCTTTGCCACATCAAGGCCTTGGTCATCCTGCTTCACATGAGCCACATGGAGTTCAATGGTCTGGATGCTGTAAATGCGGGAGTAACTACTATATCAAGTTCTTCCTCACCCTCACACACAACTTCTCCTAGCCTGCTGTTCTTAGTATGTGCTCAGCCTCCCAAGCACCTTTGCCACAAAATTCTTTTCGTTTTTCCCCTTCAGTCTGTGCTTCTGTATTCCCTTCTGGTATTGGTGGTAGTGTTGTAGTGGAGTAAGTGATGCTAATTTACCTTCCTGACCATGTCCACAATGCTAAGCTACCAGAGAATACTCTTTAGCCAAGCTCAGAGCTATCCCAAATTAGAGAAGTGTACCTGTGACTTATTCCTGTGGCATATGGATGGCCCTAAAAGCTGTAAATGCAGCTACAAAAAGTGTATTTAACAACATGCAGAATTTCCAATATTCACTTGGAAGAAAAAGGCAGTTATTCTTGACCTCTTTGGTCCTGTCAACCCCATAACTGGCATCACCAATGAGAAGACTATTCTAAATGTCAAGCATAAGTTCCCTTCATTTTGCTATTTTCCCAAAAGATTTCTATTACAAACTTTTGAGAGGTCAGAATATTAGGTTCATTTGAATAATCTCGCAGTCAACATCTATCCAGCAGGTGAAATTTCATGGCTTCTTTCAGTACACATTCCTGCCATTTCTCCAAGTAAACTTTCCCCTGGGATCCTGTTAGGCCAACACTCTTCACCTGTCTCCATGGCTTGTGATTACTTTAGCACATTTCAAGCAGTTTGGAGATCATTTCTTATATAAATTCATGATCTGCCTTATCATCTTTCTGGTAGGGTGTTCACATAGTTTACTTTGTTCTCATGCTCAATTAGAAGAAGCAAAGGAAGAGCTGTTGAGTAATCATGTCTATATTATCGCTTTTTTAAAATAGCAATGTCTTGTTATATAAATATATAAAATAAAACTAACAAGACAGAATATTTTTAATTAGAAGCCTCTACTGTATCTGGAAATGATATTTCAGAGGCTAAAGAGATAGCCCAGTTTGTAAAATACTTGCCTCACAAACACAACAACCTGTGTTCAGTCCCTAGAACCTACAAAATTTAGCTGAATGCAGTGGCACACACTTGTAATCTCAGCACTGGGAAGTAGACACGGGTGGGTCCCTGAAACTCACTGGTCAGCCAGCCTAGCCTATTTGATGACTTCCAAGAAAATAAGAGCCCTCACTCAAAACCTACAACAGAATATACAAAAGACAGGAATGGCACCCAAGAAACTATGCCAGAGATTGTTTTCTGACCTTCTTCATATACATGGGCACACACGTGCCCTTAGACATGTACTTTATGAGTACCTGTGTGTGTGTGTGTGCGCATGCATGCACGCACACACACACACACACACACACACACAGGCACAAACATGCACATATGCATGCACGAATGCAAGAGATGTCTTCTGAACCATTTAACTTTCTTAGAGGCACAGCAAGAGGCCTTGTAATTCCTAAATAGGGAGTTTGTAGCTGTATGTTAATATTAGAAGGTTAGAACCATATGAGAGTCAATTACTTAGATCGGATGAAGTGAATTAAGGTGCTTAAGAAGGCAAAGTGAGTGGATGCTAAATTCTAACTCTTCAGTCTGTCAATCATCATAATGTGCTAACTCTTACTCTGTTTTAAGGCGTGGTTTCTAAGCTTGTTTAAACTTGTTGTTGTTATTATTTGAGACAATCCCTCAAATAGATTTGTTGTTTTTTAAAGAGTGTGTTTGTATAAAAGCATTATTTGTTATTGCCTCTTCCTTTCCAGAGTGAGTAAGGGCAATTTCACTTTCAAGAGAAAATAATCTTTTCCCCCTTAGTTGGCTCTCGCCTCCACTGAAACTGTTAATACCCACAGGATCCACTGAGTGAGCATAAAGAAAGCAGGCTCCTGGGACCACTGCCTGAAGGTCCAGGTTAATAAGACATGGTTAAGGTTAATGCCTGTGCTTACATGGTCATCAATCCTTTTTAGAAAAGGCCGGCGCAATGGGATTTGCCACACCTGTCAGTCAGTTAGACTTCAGACATCAACAAGGGCCTAGAACAAAAGCTAGCAGGAGAGGGAAGATAAAGGTCAGAGCAGTTTGACAGGTTGATGTACATGAATCAGAATTCTGTATCAGCTCAAACTAAACCACTGCTATTTTTCTTTCCAACCGTGTGCGCATGTCCAATGGACGTATACGTCCTCGTGGCTTATATTATGCTATAAGGAAATAGCTGTTACTAAAAATTTGTTCTGCTACGCTTCTGAGGTATGTGTTAAGACTAAATTAATACTAAAAACAGTCCACATGTTTTCATATATCCAAATAGTTCTATTCTCTATTCATCTTATCAACATAACAACCACTTTTAAACACCATTAGCATCTACATGACTATCCCCATCTCCACATCAACCTCCATTGCCTGGGTCATTCACTTCATCTTCACGGGGAGCCTGCTACTGTGCTCTATTATCTGCCTAGCACTATGTTCGACAGTAAGGACCAGGTGCCAAGACTCAATGTCCGGGCAGTTAAATGAGTCGAAAGGGAGCCCTGCACATTGTTCTTTTATTTGTGTTCTTTAACAATTTGACGAGCACAGAATACTCCGAATGAACAGAACAGTGTATGAAAATCACAAGAAGCGTTGAAGTCATTTAAAAGACGTCTAGGAGTTTTCAGCAGAAAATAAGGCATAGGTCAAGCACACTCCCTAGGTTACTTATGTGACTGAGTTGAGTGTTCCATTGCCTCCATGTCATTTTATAACTGTCAGTTATTTATAACTGGTAGCAATGCTAATGGTGCTCTTCTATTCACAGGAAGCGATGTTTTTCTAGGGGAAATACAATTAATTCTTACACACACATCCTGTTGCCTGCCCTACAACCCTACTTATCAGTCCTCTCATTCCCACATTTCTTCACAAAAACTTGCTTTATAACATGATTTTAGAAGTTTTTTCACCATTGTGTATGCCTCCTGTGTACATTTTCTAATTCCCCTTGTGTGCCAGTTTTAAATATTTTACAAAGCCTGTATTATTGTTATCTATTCTGTTTGCACTCCGACTCATACAAACTGCTTTCATTTTATGCTTTAATATATTTTACTTATCCAAGTAAATTAATTCAAAACCCACCGTTTCTATACATGTCTACCTACTGCTTTACTCCAGATGAAGTTTTTATTCCTCTGTTTTCCCTGACTGCTCAGTACACACTAGTCTATTACCCATCACACTGATGCATAACTATGGCAGCTGTGTCTGTGGCATGTTAAATATGAAAGGTAAAGCTCCTGAAATACAAGACTTGCTCAGTTTTGCATCTAAATCACTGCACTAGAGACTGGCACACAATAATGTTCATGAATGTTTATGGGTTGAGTGGATGAATGAATGAACTGCTAGCATTTATACCACCGTAGTAAAATTTTAACCCTCTATAGTGCACTGACCTCAAAGAGTGGATTGTTACATATAATCTCTATTGCAAGGTGGACATCAGTAAGTTCAAGAGCATATTTATGAGTACTATCATGTAGAGTAGCAAGCAATATTAAAGGAAAAGGCTAAAGGCTTATATTAAAAAGTAAACATGAAATCCCAAGCTGATTAACGTGTTTTTGCTATATAGTTAATTTTTAAATAAATTGAGAAGAACTTCAAGTACTATTCATGGTAATAACATAATGGTATTCTTAATTTTCCAGCCCAGTCAATCAATGCTTCTTTAGTCTCTGACATATTTGAGAACAGAACTAGGTAGAGTGAAGTAGATCATAGGTGTAAAGAATACCAGCCAAATGTCCTGCTCCTAACTCATTTTGACCATTCTAATAATTAACTTTTAAAAGAAATAGTTGTTAGTGGATGTTTGGGCACATGACAGTAATTATACCACTTGACGTGTAGAAGTATGTAGATGGCATAAATTCAGAGGAATGGCCTACATAGTTTCTGGCCCTGTTGAGATTCTGTCATAAACACACACACACACACACACACACACACACACACACACACACACACACACACACCCCTAATTAACCTGTGTTACCTTTACATTATTTTTACTATAAGTAGTTGAATGGAGATGATGGCTTTAATCAAGTAAAGGGGTAGATTTGCTTGATAACTTAGTGATTCTGAGGGTATGAACCTCTGAGTCTTAAGAAAACCTTATTCCCAAGTACTTCCAAATCCATTTAGTAATTTATATTGCTGGGAACTATCCTCAATACAATTATATCTGTATTTTAAGTTTTAGTTGATTTCTAAAGTTTTAAAATTGTTTGAGTTAAGAGAATGTTGGATATTTCTAATTTTATTATAGTTGTCAAGGTTTATAAGAAAGGAAGACAGTGGCTTCTTTACCACATTTGAAGCCATCTCTATAAGGAGGTTCTTTGATGCTCATCATCCTCTTTGATATAGGCGGGGTGTTGCCGGGAGCTAACCTGTCTCATTGTCAATGAATCTTTAAAATAATAAAAAAAATTTTTTAATGCCATATTCTGCATGTCTCTGAGATTTTTGAAGACCTTATCTAACTATCCTACCCTATCTTTCTATAGAATCATATCTATCTGCCACACCTAAGATGTATGCTCTTGTGATAAAGGTAGACTAGTAATTGATATGACCATGATTTGATCAACTAACAATTAACTTGTATAACTTATTTATCCTCAACAGCCTGCATTAGCACTTTCAAAGTATTGGAAGTAAACTTTGTATTATAATTGAGTTATATGGGCACTCACATTAGAGTAGAAACATATAATGTATAATGTATGTGAAGGATACACTTACGTTTGAATTCTATACTACTGTATATAGAATTAAACTTAATTTGTATTTATATACAAAATTCTATACCAGTGAATTAAATATAACCTTGTGAGTGACAATTGAGGCATTAAGTTGAGGAGTAGATTCACTAATCTACTTTTTGTTCTATCTTCCCTATATATTTCTATATCCCCCTTTCTTTCTTTTCAATCCCTATCTCCAAACCTGGGAATGTAAGATAAAGGAAAAGAGAGACATTGTTGAGTCTAACCTTGTTTTCTCTCTAAATAAGACCAATAAAAACTTGTAACAACTCCTATTGATAATAGCCATCTATAGCCCAAGAAAGCAACCACAAGTCTACCCAATGCCCCTTAAAGAAAATGGGGCTTTTTCTCTTAAGGTTTCTTCTGGCTAATTTGCTACAAATAATGCCTTTGTAGGGGCCCAAATAAAATTGGAGAAATGGTTAAACAAGAATCTCCTTATGGAGATGCCTTCAAATGTGGCAAACAAGCCACCAGGCAAAATATCTTCATTTCTACAACAGACAGAATTCTCCCTAAAAAAGGGCAAGCTTGGATGCAAGGCAGTTGACAGCCAAACTCTGCCAGGACAGGGTAAGCAAGTCCTCAATAGTTCCTGCCTCACAAATATGTCTGTCAGATATATTGGCCAGAAGGCTGAAGAAGATGCTCTAACATTATAGAGAGTTTTGGGTGACTATTCAGGTAGCAAAGTGTCTCTGCCATTTTCTCATTTGGAAAGCTACTAACCTGCACTCCCAGCATACTCATGTAAAGTTTATTCCTTTTAAAGTCTCTGACGGAGTTGAAGACCGGGTAGCTTAGTTTTACAATGAAGCTTAGTTGTTTATGTGTTAAGATGTTTTTAGGTCTAGATATATGTTTTAAGTTGATAATGACAAGATGTGCTGGAGATTGATTTATATTCAGAATTTTACATGCCCCAAGATAGGAAAGATGTTTTCTACAAGGCTGTCAAATACAAATAGCCAAAACACTAAGAATGTAACAGTTATATAATTCCTGTTTGTGTCGTGGTTTTTCTTGCTATAGGTAGTTTATTGTATATATGTGTAATAATATAAATACATGTGTAAAAATTAAAAAAAAACATTTAATAAAAAAGAAAGGAAGACAGGAAAAGTAAAGAAGAAACTAAAGAGGAGAATGAGAGTAATAATAACAGAAAGGGAAGAAATTAAAAAGCTAGCAAGAAGAAAGTGAGTGGAAGCAGAAGTTTGCATGCAGGCCATGACCATGTCAAGCCTCCATTGGCATTGCTTACCAACTTCCTTGGTGTACACCATGGCTGATTTCACATACCCAGGATAACATCACAGGTCACACAATTTGCAAAAGAACGGTCTAGGTGGCAATTAAAATCTTCAACAGCTTCTTTCTTGAGTCGGTTCCCAAACATCACTGAAAAAATTAAAGAGAGAGGAAGAGGGAGGAGGGAGAGAACAAAGGAAGAAGAAAGAGTAGGAGATGCAAAGATGACAGACTATAATAGGAATTTAAGAAAAGAGTGAGTTAAGGTCTCGAATTAGGATGTGTATGCCTTGTTAATTTTCAGGCTAATGGAGGAACATCAGGGTTCTCTTTCTTGGAATCCAGGATTAGATCAAACTCCCTCCTGATTTGGTAGAAAGATTTTCAAGAAGGCTGTGGCTGATAGCCACCTTGCTCCCATGAGAAACTCAGTGAGTGTCACGTTGGGGCAGTCACTAAGCATTATGTAGATATTCCTCAAGAATACCCAGAGGAAAAAAATCCCTCCACATCAGGTCCTACCACATTTTAATTTAAATAAAAGTTACCCAAGGATCTTGACAAACTGAAGACTCTAACTCAGAAAGTCTGGCATAGATCTGTGAATTTGTACTTTGAAAGCTCTCAGGTGGTCCTGATGCTGCAGGTGTATGGGCCATAATTTGAGATTCAAGGCTCTCTAGACAAGCATATAAGTCATGTGCTTCCTTATGTGACCAAATGCAAAGAGCAGGCCAGGTCTGTTGTTCTTTTCTTCTGTTCTAAAACTTACAACCTTGAGAGGCCCACAGGCTTCCAGGTGGTGTGAGTGGGCAGAAGACACACAAAGGCTCACCTGTGGCTACACAGCTTAAGGGGCCAGGTGGCACTGTGACAAATAAGTATGTAGTGGAGACAAGGGAGCAAAGGAAAGCAGAATGTTTTGTACACTATGAAGGGAAGGGGAACTGGAGATGTGAGGTGGTGAGGAGCAGCCTGATGTGAGTGGCCTGTGCTGTCACCAAAAGCCATGTCTGGGTCTGTGACCCTGTAGCTGCAGGGGTCTGTGTTGATGCCCATGACCTATGTTACAACCAAAGGCTATATGGGCATCCTTGGTCTGCATGGGTCCATGTTGATGTCTGAGGGCAGCACAGAACTGGCTCTGACCCTTACCAGATGAAGCACAGTAAAGCTTTCCTTGGTCGTGATAGTGAGAGTGTGAGAATAGGAGAGCTAGTCCAACCCCTTGCTGACTGCTGCAGGCAGGAAGGAGAGCTGCCACCCACCCTGGACAAATCAGGAGAGCTGGTGGGCTGACCAACTCAGCCACCAGCCAGGTCCAGATCCAGGGCTTTGAGTAGTCCCACCCCAACATCTATTCCAATTATGATGTGCTGGAGCATATGAAGGGGCAGGTCCTGCAAAAACCAAACAGCAGCCTCTCCATGACACTGGGTGACAATGGGATATCTGAGAGGAGTCCCAGTGAGGATCAAGTATTGATAGTGTAGCAGAAGCCAGAGGCTTTGAACCAGACCACCGACTCATTGAATGAACATTTGCAGGTAACACTGTTGGGCAAGAGGGTACACTGTGTGCCACACAGTGACACACTGCACCTTCTATGATGAGATGGGTTTTGATGTAGCTTGTTTGTCTGGGAAGAGAGGTTGCATAGGCAAGGGGACAGATATGGAGGGACGGGGTGATGAGTGGGATTGAGGTGCATGATATGAAATTTACAAAAAATCAATAAAAAGTTTTAAAAAATAAAGCTTTATAATAATAGACTCTGATCAGACTGCAGATTACAATAGTGATTATCTTCTCTCCAAACTATCAGTCATGTGTCATTGGCATCTTCTCACTAGTAGTGAACGAAGCTCTTTTGCTTATACATTATTATAAATGCAAATCATTGCACAAAGAACTCATCTTTGCTATTATATTCTCTGACAGCTAGACTATTTACTCGGTAAGTTCAGTTCAAATTTTTACTTTTCATTACTTAAAAAAAAAATCACACTCTGAGGATTCTTACTACCTTTTAGACCAGGAAATTGAAGAGGTATTAGGGAAAATCCTTACTTAAAAAACAAAAAACAAAAAAACTTGTTTGAGCTAGCTTTCTACCAGCCTCAGCCCATGTCTGCTCTTGATTTTCAGTCCATTTAAAAATATTTTCTTCCTTTACTCTATTTTGTATTTCCCAACTGGAAGATCAGTAGCTCACTATAATGAAGCCAAGCCATAGAAAGAGGCAAAACCACTCCAGGTGTCTTAGTTACCATTCTGTTCTGAAAACATACTATGACGAAGGCAATTTATAAAGGCAGGTATTTAATTGGGAGGATTGCTTACAGTTTCAGAGGATTAGTCCATGACAAGAATGCTGGGGAGCACAGTGGGAGGCATGTTGACATGGTGCTGGAGCAGTAGCTCCATCCAGCTGATAAGTCACATCTGATCATTACAGGCTGAGAGGGAGGGAGAGAGAGAGAGAGAGAGAGAGAGAGAGAGAGAGAGAGAGAGAGAGAGAGAGAGAGGTGGGCAGACAGACAGACAGACAGACAAACAGAGACAGAGAGACAGAGAGAGAGACTGGTATAGGTTTTTGAAACTCATCCCCAATGACACATCTCCTCCAGCAAGGGCACACCTCCTAATTCTGTTCCCAAACAGTTCCACTAACTGGGGACTAAGCATTCAAACATATGAATTCAAACACCAAGGAAGCAGTTAAACAAAACCAATTTCCTCCCTGGTCCACTAGGTGACATCAGTACCTCTGGACTCCAAAATGTGATTGAAGGACAGCTATGGAGACTCACTTAAGGGCCAGCAATTTTCACACACTATGTGGTCATGACTGGTGGGAAGTCAACAAATGCTTATTTTTCCACTTCGATAAAAGACTGCTAATGCTGAGGTCTTAACCTCAAAGCAGAGCGCTGTGAAAGAAAGAGCATAGGATTTCAAGTTAGATATATCTGGCATTAAGTACGAAATCCTTCACTTACTGGCTCTGACTGTGTCCTTGGGCAAATGACTTCAACATTTTTGTCTTTCACTGTCTAGTCTGCATATCAGTAACAGTACGAAACAGCATGAACTCTTGTATCATAAAGTATTTATCAAGATTAAAATACCTAATGGTTAAGAAATACCCAATACACAATAGACATTTCATTGGCGTTAGCTATTTCTCGCACTTTCATTTTTGAAAAACAGAACGACTTTTCATGATGGAAATCTCAAACACTGTAAATAGCATTTTTTAAAGTGGCAGCTCCCGGAAGAATCAAATCATCCATATATATCTTATATATATCTTATAGTGAGATCCACACGCTACCCCAAGCAGAGATTCAGTTTAATATTATATGGCTACATAAAATTTTGCTTAAAAGCCCATTATTCTCATTATGGCTGCTCCATTTGTTCCTAAAAGAGTTCATCTTTGGCCTCAGATGCTTGCTACCTTCACTTCTCTGCCGTCTGTTGCCCATTGCCCTCTGCTCTACCGTCCTTACCAGCTTCCATGAACACGCCAGGCCAGGAAGTAATCTGGGGTCCTCTAGTTAAGTGCTCTCCACCGCCACTGTCTGTAGCATGAAGTCACCTGCTGCGAGCCCACTGGCCAGCTTGGCCCAGACCAAAGGAAAAATCCAAAAGGAAAAATGATTTATGCATAATCTGTGTGTCCAAGCCACCTGTGCCCAATGCCCCCCAACCCCAAACCTGGACTTCTGGACCTTCATCACGATTGTAGACAGAAACTTCTAGGTGGAGGCTGATAACTTGGTGACCATCTCAAAGCTGAGTCATGGAACCTCTGGGGTGGTGGAGAAGGTGCTCAGAATCACACCATCATGGCTGTAAAGCACATCTGGGCCCCTGTGAACTCCCAGGAGCTGGACCATCTGCTTATAGATCTAAATTCACATGGTCAACTGCTTCTACACTGTCACCTTCTATGGTGCCCTATTAGAAAGGATCTGCAGTGTGAACCATGGATATGTCCATGGACAAGTTCTGCTCTAAGGTGCTGGAGAAGAAGGTGACAAGTCTGGGCCACATCCTGGGCCAGATGGCTGTGTCTGTCGTGAGGGCCCTGGAGCACCTGCACAGCAAGCTGCTTGTGATCCACAGAGTTGTGAAGCTGTCCACTGTCCTCATAAACAAGGAGGGGCATGTGAAGATGTGCGACTTTGGCATCAGTGGCTACCTGGTAGACTCTGTGGCAAAGACAATGGATGCTGGCTGCAAGCCTTACATGGCTCCTGAGAGGATTAACCATGAGGTGAATCAGAAGGGGTACAATGTCAAGTCCGACGACTGCAGCCTCGGCATCACCATGATCAAGGTGGCCACTCGGCAGCTCGCTTATGAGTCTTGGGGGACACCGTTCCAGCAGCTGAGGCAGGTGGTGGAGGAACCATCCCCACAGTTTGCAGCTGACTCAGTTCTCCCCTGAGATTGTGGCCTTCACTAGCCAGTGCCTATGGAAGAACCCTGCGACGCACGTGAGCTACCTAGAGCTGATGGAGCATCATTTTTTCACCTTGCACAAAACCAAGAAGACAGACATTGCTGTGGTCTGTCTTGGGATCCCACTGGTCTGCCAGCATCCTCCCCAGCCCACTGCTGGGGCAGCACTTGTCTATAGGTATAAGCTACTGCCATTTCTAGTCCTAGCATTCCAGGAGGGATTGAGGGGGTCGTTCCTGTCTGGTTCTGCAGCTAGCTATCCCAAATGCAAAAAAAAAAAAAAAAAAAAAAAAAAAAAATCAGACTTCAGGGAGATCCCAGTCAGGCCCATATGGGCCCCACAGTGCCTCTGCTGTTGCTGCTTCCAGGGTCTCAGGCCTCCACCCAAAGGATGAATTTGGAGGGACCTGTGTACCCTGGCAGATGCTGTTGTCTCTTGAAGAGCAGGCAGCTGGTGCCTCTATGAATAGGGCATAGTCTTGGTACTGTCCTGTATGCCACCCAGATTGCATATATATTTTAAACTACAACTCAACGGACATTGTACACTGTGGCCTGCATCAGGGACATCTCTATACTGTCTTTGATGCTGAGGACACACTAATGGGATAAGCCATGTTGATTCCCTAAGAGTTTTCTGGGAGATGTGTTGAGCTGCCCAAGGGCTTCACCCTGCACTGGCCAATGGTCTCTAAGGGTCACACTGACCTAGCCCCTAGCCACCACCTCTAGTGGCATCTGCCTTTCTTTTTAAGCTCTTAACCTTGTTGCCTTTTGCTTTGTGGGTGTCACTGGTTTTCCTTGCATGGTTTGGAGCTGATCACTCAGCCCTAGGTACCAGCAGACTCCCATTTGCTCCTGTGCTCAGGCTGGAGTCTAGAGCATGGCTCGAGCTCTCTTCTCAATGCCACCTGGGGAACTGTACCAAGTCTCTAGGCGTGACTAGCTCATGGGAGCTAATACATTTACTTTGGTAGTGTTTTATCAAAAAGAAAGAAAACATATTGTGTGTGTGTGTGTGTGTGAAGAAAGGCCTGCCCTATCCCAGCCTTTCCCTGGGCAGGAACCTATTGCTGTTTTAATTAACAAACAAACAAAAGCCAAAGTTCCATTTTCATATTTACTATTTCTTTCTATTACTGGCTTTTTAATTAGTAATGTCTTTATCTATTGCTCACTGTGTAACAATACCTTGATATTGCCCGTGAATAAAGTCTCAGGTGTAGACTTTTCTTTCCTTTAGACTCATAATAATCATAGCACAATTCCAAATAAGATATCAATATTTCCATTGCACATATGAAGAAATATAACCTACTTAAGTTACCAAAGATCATATAAAAACAGAATGACACCTGCTAAGGTAGTTAGTCCTTTGAGACATATTTAGTTCTCCTTATGTGCAGAGGCAGACTGACTTTTGAAGAAGTCAGAAATCCTGTGCAGAAAGTGATTGATGAGTGTGCCTGGACCCTGAATCCAGAGGTGACTCATCCTGCAGCTCACACTTGCCTCCTTTCTCACAGTATGCATTTTTTTTTTTTTTTTTTTTTTTTTTTTTTGCCTAAAGGTGGCTTAACAAGGACCACACTTGACATGAGGGGCGCAGTTACATGTTACCTAGCTTAGAACATTACTCTTAGAGAAGTTCTTTGAAATAAGAAAAGATGCTCTTCGTTATAATCTTAATTTTAGAAATTCAAAAGGTTAGCAAACACATGGTGAGACTGAACTGTGCATTGTAGTTGGAAGCCACAGTCGAGGGAGGAGAAGTCACTTGCATAGACCGTGAAGAACCTACATGTGTTAATGTTTTAAATATAATTTACAAGGCTGAGGAAATGATCGCACTCCTTACACAGACCTCTTTCCAGAGATGCTGCTAACTTGGACCCTAAGCTCCTTGGGTCCTAGGACTGTGGCCAGGTGTTTAAACAGCCTCAACTTGTAGATCTAACTTACTTTCCTGGAAAAGTTCATGTTGTTTCTATATCTCTATATAGATACAGATATATATATGTATATATATATATACATATACATATATATATACATACATACATACATACATACATACATACATAGAAAATCGGGATAAAATAAAAGATTATATTAACTGTGGTATCTGCGAACCCTCACCTGCCTAAAACAGGCAGCTGTCAAATTATTCCCAATCAATTGCATTCCCAGGGAGAAAGAGAATAAAGAGACAATCAAGTCAACCCCCTACCCCTGTCTAGCCAGTGGGACACATCTTTCATGTCTCAAACTCAGTATGTGCTGTTTATAAATAGTGTTGGACCCCATGAGGCCAAATAAATCCTGTGCTATTTCTGTAGTGTGTGATGAGAACCAAGACAAGTTTCAAGCCTAAAGCCTGTATTTGTAGTTTCTAAAAATTCTCTGAGCATCAGTCTCAAGCCTCCTCCCTAGTGACCTTAAGATACTATTAGGGTATGCTGGACAAATGACAGTCCTCAGCTACAAGCAAACAGTGTAAGAATGCCTGGTGAGCATAATGAATATATTAGGAGCAACTGATCATCCATATTCACAACTTCAATGTTGTAGCCCACAGCAGAATCCTTTGTTTGAAGCAGAGGTGATCAGCATAGCCCAACCCAAGAAGCTACCCATGTATTATTATGCCTGAAATATCTACTTAGTACAGAGCTTTATGTTCACTGGAGCCTATTCAGAGCAACAACAACAAAAAAGAACCATGCTAGGTACTTCAATAGAGGAAACTTAATATGGGATCCTTGGTTTTTAATGTATGGAGACAGATTAAAAAGCCAAACAATATATTGCTCTGTCCACTTAGATCCTCCATAAAGCATATCAAAATGTAACTGGAGTGTTCAAAAGATGTAATCTGGAGAGATATGTGAAGAATATAGCAAAAGTATGGTGTTAAAGCCTTCTGTGGCTCTGGTGAGTATAAGACCTATAAAGAGAAAAGTACTGGTCTCAATTCCGACTGATAAGAAGCACCCTGAATTAATCGGGTAGTACCTCGATCTATTTTCCTCTGTCATACTGAGAGCAGCCTCAGGGAAACATGAGCTTTTCCATTCTCAAATGTGTCCATGGAGTTGTGAAGCATCTGGGACTATCAACCACTGGTTACCCTTGTAATTAGAGAGCATCTCTTCAGCACTCTGCCATAGCTTCCACAGTGAGGAGCCAGGAGATTAGAAACAGCAAGAAGCCACTACCATGCCCAAAGCCAGGGAGGCAAGGATGGGAATGAGACTGTGGTGGTGCAGATGCCATCGCCATGCAGGGTTTGGAGTGGCAGAGGGAGCATAAACGTTCCAGAAGAGGAGAGCAAATACCACCAAAAGAGTTGAGCAAAGTAAGTGTGACTAAAATGTATGAAATAGATCTAGCCAGATATACCTCTTTATTGAAATTTCTTTGAGCAGAGTAGCTTTTGAGGAGCTCAGATAAGGCTAGGGAAATGGCCCACAGAATAGACTTGCCATGCAAACATGACTAGGTGTTCATGTCCTACAGAATCTTTGTTAAGGCTGGGCAAGCATGACAGCTGCTGGTAATTCCTACACTCAGAGGACAGAAACACAGGTTCCCTGGGGCAAGCTGGTCAGATGGACTAGCCCAGAATGGTGATCATCCAGTCCAGCAAAAGACCAAATAAATTAACTTGAGAATGATTAAGGAGGGAACTACCAGACATTAACCTCAGGTCTCCATACATGTTCACCACCACTGGCCCTCAATTAATTTTAAGAAATTAACACCATAATGCTGATATATAAAATGCATTCAGTGACTATAACAACACGGTCAACATGTATGAAAAGGTGTTGTGGAGACACAGACTGGAATGCAGAAAGAGGAAGAGATTGAAAGGCAAAAGAGGATAATTGTGAGGTATAGAAGTTTCTCAAAGAACTTAACATGTATATAATCAGCCCAAAAAGAAAAAAGAGGAACAGGACTTAGAAGAGACAGATTCTTGTATGTTTGAAAAAAAGAAAAAAAAAACAAGAAAGAAAGAAAACTGTATGTTCCCTGGTTCTAGGATCTTAGCTTACCCCAAGCAAAGAGAACAGGAAGAAAACTACATGATAACATATCTTGATCAAATCTATTGACGTGAGAGCAAGGGAAATATCTTAAGCCATAGAAGAAGACACATTATAAGCAGCAGAAGAAAAGTAACAATAACAGCAAAGTTCTTGTAGGATGTAACGGAAGGCACTAATCCAGTTCTGCACTGTGGAAGTGATGGCTGAATGCTGTGTAGCTGTCCTTCAGTTATAGTGCTAGCCAGCGACTGACGGTCCCAGATGTTCTAGAGTGCCTCATACCTTTTACTCTTGTTGGTAACTGTTGCATAAAGGCTATTTGTGGAAATGAGATGTAACGCTAGACAACAGGATAGTTTTCAGCCAACACAGTCCTTAAGACGCGCTGAAAGGTAAGGGCCATTCACTTACAGCATTCCCACCAGTTGAAAAAAATGCACCCTTTCTTCCTAAAGAGGAATCTTTGTGGTAGAGCAATATATCTACTATAATATCCCAACCTAGGGATGCACATTTAAAATAATTCATTAAGATAAAGTCCATTTCCCCTAAAAAAAAAAAAAAAAAAAAAAAAAAAAAACTTTTTGAAATGAGGAACATTGATTTCCAACTCTGCAAAGCCAAAATGGCAAAGTTTACAGCTCATGTTATCAGATTTAGGAGCAAATACTCTGTATGCAAGTGGAGGCCTTCAGTGGTGACCTCGTCCCTTCCCTGTAAACTCTGACTTGTATGTCATTTCCAGGACATCGATGTCATTAGGGTTCTGCAGAGGAACAGTGGGAATGCACATGTCTGTGTGTGGGAGATCATGGGGAAACATTGCTTCAGAAATTTCTGAATTCTGGGAAGTCTTAGATCTGAAACTGACAAATGAGATGAAGACACAGAAGAGTTGGTGGTATAGGTGAGTCAGAGTCTGCACATCTGGGGACCAGGAGAACCCCTAATGTAGCTTCTTGCCAACTTTCGGTGTGTGTCAAAATAGTAAAAGACTAATATTTCTACTTAACTATGGACAGAAAAATTTATCTTTTACACAGTATTTTGTTATAGTTTCATTTTTGTTGTTGTGATAAAATCCTTGACAAACCAACAGAGGACAAAACAAGTTTGTTTGGCTCATAATGCCAGGTTCTAGCCCATCCCTATGGGGAATTAAAGGCAGAAACCTCAAGCAGCTGGTCATATCACAACCACAGTCACTAGCAGAGAGAAGTGAATCCATACATGCTCACTTGCTTGAGCTCAGCTGGATTTCTCCACTCACACACACTGTAAGATCACGTGCCTAGGGGATTTTGCTGTCCACAGTTGCCTGAATCTTCCCACAACACTTATGAATAATGCCTCACCGATATACCAACAAAATATAGACAGTCACTCACTGAGACTCTCCTCCCAGCTGAAGCTAACACTTAAAGCTAACCAGTTTGCTTTATTTTATTTGAGACATTACTGGAATGAAAAGGGCCTAGCTTCATTAGAGAAAATTACCTTTTACCCTCTGTCTATTCTTTTTTAAATATTCATAGATCAAAAATACAATTATAGATGTATATCAAAATAATATTTAACCAATTATCTAGGTATCCCACGGCAAAGTCAAATTGACAAATGAAATTAGCCTTCACAACATCCAGGAAGATGAAAACAGCATCTGACTACTATAAACTTTGATCTTCAAGTTATTATCGGTGTTATGTTATATAAAGTTGGCTCTGTGTAGCTAACATATCTTCACTTTTTTGTTATTGGCATCTTTAGAACCATTTTCTAACCCCCTCCTTGTTGGTAATTTATTCACTGATTCTTTACGGCTGAAGAGGGCTTCTGGACCTCTACTTACTGACAAAATAAAATAGTATACAGACACATATTAAAACCTACCAAGTTTCAAGAAACTGCTGTGGGAGTGACAAACCATCCAACAGGCTCTGGAGAAGTCTTGGATACAGGCTGGAAAGTAGCCCTTTGCTACAGTTCTGGCCTTTGGAAGATGCTGAGTGCAATCCCCAATAGTATTGCCATAAATATTGGATTAAAAGAAACTGTCCTCAAGTATCCAGGAGCTTAGTTGAGGCTGCCCACGTGTGCAAGAAATAAACAGGGCAAGCTTTTGGTGTGATGTGAAGAGATGCTATCTCCCTCCACATACTCTGACCAGCTCACGACTTCTACAAAGTAGATCAGAGTATTTGCAAAGGACTTTTATTGGTTTTAAGAGTTTATGCTTTTACCTTTTGATAGTTTTGAAATTAAAATACATCATTTTCCCCCTTTCCTTTATTCTTTTCAACTCCTCCTCTGTAACCGCCCTTACTCTCTATCTCAAATTCATGACCTCTTTTTATTTAATTCTTGTTACATATGTGTATGTTTGTATTCCTAAATATATAAATACAACCTGCTCAGTTTGTGTGTCCCCTGTGTGTGCATGACTTCTGGACTGACTACTTAATATTGGATGACCAACTGGGAATGAGGGCTTTTCCCTGAGGAAAACTACTTCTCTTGCTCACAGCCTTCTTTAATTGCATAGAGTTCTTTTCTTGTGCTGAAGCTCCATAAGATTCCTCCCTTCCATGTTAGTATATCTGTTACTGTTGTCCTTGTTCAGGTCTGACTTAGGCAGGTATGTTGATGAGACTTCACAAGTGTAGCTCCTCTGACATTTCTAGAAGAAGCAGTCTCAAAGCTAACATCTTGTTCCTTTTGGCTCTTATTACCTTTCTGGCTTCTTTCTGAAATGGCTCCTGGGCCTTAAATGTAGGAGTTGTATTGCACATGTCTCACTGGGGCTAGACACCATACAATCACTTGTTCTCTTTATTTAGGTTGGTTATGATTTTCTGTAGTGGTCTCCATCTATTGCAAAAGTTTCTCTGGTGAGAGGTAAAACTTCATTGATCTGTGTGTATAAAAATAATAATATACTGTGATGAGGATTTATGCTAGATTAGGACAGCGCTGGTTGTAGGTTCTCCTCCGAGATCTGTGACTTCAGTAGCCCAAGGTGATTGGCTAGACTTCGAGACTAGACATGGGTTCCCTGTTCTTTAGTAGGTCTCGAGTCCAATTAGAGAGGTGTTGATGATCACCAAGATATGCACCCTTAAAGTAATTGTAATAATTACTACTAAAAATTCATAGGTGTTATGATGTTATAATTCATAAGTGTCTTAGCTGGCTAGGACTGTTGGTTGCTTCTTTCCCTTGGAAGCTTCCATGACACCTTGGAGTACCATAAAAGCTAGTCTCCAAGGAAGAGGCTTTCAGGTCAGATCTCACTTGGGTCCTCTGAGTCCTCTGTCCAAAGTTCTTGGTGTTCTCAACAGTAGGGACTGACATGCCACCTCTGGTGGGGGGTGGGGGGGGGGCAACCAAAGACAGCAAGAGTAGCCTGTAATGTTTTACAAGTCTCTTAGACAAACTTTATTAGCAAATCAAAAGGGGATTCTGATGCTTTGTGTTGGAGATTTTGTTACTCTTTATAAAGGCTTATTATCTCTGGGAATATCTCTGCAACTACCACTTTGTTTCTTGTCCACTGTTTTCAGGACACAAATCTCCCACCAATTATCCAGTATGAAATCTTCCAACACTATCCACTCCTTAGGAATAAAAGCTACTTTTCTTAGCCTTACAGGCAAGAATATTCATTTTGATCTATTGTTTTCCTTCTTTGAACTTCTAGGCACACCCAGGGAGCCACAATTGCTCAATATTCTACACCCATTTGTTTTTTGATACATTTTTCTCTTTGATTCCCTTCACCTACTTCAAATATAATATCAGATACCATCTCTTCTGGAAATTACTTCGAATTCCTTTAGCAATCTTGATATACAGAGTTTTTATATGAATTTTTATTTAAAGTAATGAGTGTGTGTGTGCACGTGTGTGCGAGTGGGTGCATCAAGGCCTGAAGCCATCTCTATCTCTGGGATATCTACATCCAAACCATTCTCACTGAGAATGGCCCTAAGCCCACTAATTGCAGCTCATGTGTTTTCATCTTGGGACAGTTGCACATGCACGTATGTATATGTATTTCTGTACACATGTATATCTATGTATTATCTGTTTATCTATCTGTATATATAAGACTATGCATAAGTTCTATGAATTACCATTGAAATGTATATAAAAACGCATAAGTGTGTATTTTGACATCTACAGATGCATGTTTAATGACACATGCCAATTATTCTTAACTGTTACACAGCTCATTATGTAGTGTGAGTATGCCCATCTGATGCAGGTAGTTTGCCTCTTATGTCATCTGTGAACCCTCATTCTGCCTTCCCAGGGTCAAGAGAAAGCCATGGATACATTAGTGGCTTTGGTTTCCCTCGGATGCCCTGCAGTTCTCAATTTGATGTTAATTTAAATGAACTGAAATGGAGCATGAGATCAGGATAGGCTGACTGAGATCCTATCTCTACTCCCAGCTGAGCCACAAATGGAGCCTGGTAATTCATCCCTGCCTGCTCCCCAGGTCGGTTTCCAAGGTCTTTTTCTATTACTCTTTTTGGACACTCTTGCATCCGATTTTTTGAGGGCATGGCCTTACTTCTTGATGCGTTCCACAGCAATCACTTGACAAGTGCAATCTTTTGGCTCCCCTGCTGTATCCTTTGCATGAAGTAAGAAGTGCATTCCTCCAGCTTCTACCCCTCAGAGGTTCTTCTGTATTTCCTTCTAATGGACTCTTTTAAGTGACAAGCTTCCAGCTGTTGTCATGGTTGGTCTGCTAATGTGGCTTGAGGCACTGGAGCGGACTTTGAACCCAGAGGTTGCACTATCCTGGTCTACAGCTGCATGAAGTGACCCCTGAGTTCCACTGCCAATGCTTGTGTGGAGAACACTGTTAATAGGCGCACCACTGGAGGTCCTCTGAGGATTTAGCAGATGGATATTAAAACCACAGGGTGAGATCCAAGTCCCTTTTTTTCTTATCTTCCTTGCAAGATAGGTGCTTAGGCTCTCTTACTGGGTATAATAGAGGAAAGTGAATCCAAGCTAAATGGTTCTTCTATTTGCTTTTAATTTCTGCCCCATCGAGATCCAGTTACTTTTCTTAGCTGAAAGGCTTTGTCTGTTACTGCTATGATCCCATTGAGTGACTCACAGCTAATTTAGCCAATGCTCCATGCTTTGTCATCTGTCACCTATGACAGCCTTCAGCAAAGCATGTTTCCAGGCTCTATTACTGGTACAATTTCTGTTTCTCCACACCCTACAGTCAGAGTGATGCATCGAAATTCAAATCTGACCGTGTCGCTCTGTACTTAAAACTATCCACGTACTCTTATTGTTCTTTGAAATAAAAATAAGAACTTCTCACTCGAGCTTTAAAAGGTTCTATATACCGTCAAGCCCATCTTCTCAGCCTTACCTCACCTCGTATCGCATGCTTGCGGGACTCTTTTGCACAGGAATACACTGGCCCCTTTACGCTTCCTAATTTACATTGCCGCCTTTCTCTCCTTGTTCTCTCTTGTTTCTTTGATTCAACGAACATATATGTGAATTATCAAGCCTCACTTCTGATGTCACTTCCTTCGTCTCAACCCATGCAGGTCAGCCCTTTTGCCAACACCCTTCTTAGCCCCTTCACAGTTTATAGTCGGAAGGATCTTTTGCTGGCTTCAGTATGGTTAGCACAACGCATACAATGGCAATAGCAATGACAATAGCACAACAAATACAAAAGTGTGTCTGCACCATGTTCTCAGAACTGAATATGGGTAATTGGTACATAGTGAGTGCTCAATAAAATCCTTGGATGAATAAAACAAATCAAATGCAGGCAGGTGCTTTACTGCAACTACAGCAACGCCAGGAATACACTGGTGTATATGCCATGTCCAGTTCTAATGCCACATGCTAAAAATAAGTACCTTCTAAGGACATATTTGTGGTGCTTGGCTGAGCAGCTTTCCTGGGAAGGAATAAAAAATGCACCCATAGCATTCAAGCTGTCTTTCTGAGATAATAGAACACTGCTTTAGAGTTGTTCCTAAAGTTTGGCAATTTTCAATTTAAATATTTACCATGACTTCAGTTATGATGTTTACCATGAATATGTAAATGCAAGGAATATGGTAATAAATATTATAATAGAATTCAAAAGCACTACGAGAGCCACATAGATGAGTAATCTTTACTGAGGAAGTCTGAACACAGTCATGTCCCACTGGGCTTTGGAGCTGAAATAGCTTGTTAGCCTGCTGTCACTCCTGTTCACTTGACCAGCTGCTTTGCTAGCTCCCACCACCTCTACAATTCAACTTAAAACTTCTTTCCTTTGGTAGGCTTTCTCTGAATGTCTCCCGGCCAAGTCTCATGCTTTTAGTGCCCCTTCCTGACCACCCAACATGTGCCCAGCTACCTTGAAAACCTTTAAATGCCATAAAAGACACACCCATCCTGCTCTCCTCACCACTGACTGAACAGAACCTGGCAATGTTTCAGTAAATATGAAATGATTGGTTGAGTGAATGGTGAAAAACCAGAGAACAGAGGTGGAAATGACTAAAACTACTCTCACAAAATAGAGTCTTTAAAAAAAATCTTTAAAAGAGAGGAAATAAAAAAGTGGGCATAGCAGCACAGGTAGAGTGAACCTCAATACAGATGCAAAAGGGGAAAACCCCTGAGTGCATTGAGAGTACATAAGAAGAGAGCATTTGGTGTAGTTAAGCCTGCATTGCATACAGGGAGTGTGCAGTAAAAGGGAGGCTTGGAAGACTAGTGGGAGCCACATTTTTCAGTGGCCTTAAATCATAATGGGGAGTTTGAACTTTTTTGTCATCAAGAGGAAATGCAAGGCAGTTAAGTAGGAAGCTTGTTGCTTTGCCTTTGTACCTTATAAAAGTCACTCCCATTTCCAGATAATGGGGAGAAGGAAGGTACACAGAACTGTTTGGAAGTTACTTCAGTGCGTACCACTGACATTTAGAATGGGCACAGTTAATGTTAGAGGCTTTTTTGTGCATCAGAAAATGACTATCAGGATGACCTGTTGTTAGTATAATAATGAGTCATCCACCAAGACACCAAAGGAAACGTGGATTGTGACAGAGAACAACTATTTTTGTTTTTGTTTTGTTTTTCACTGTGCAACCATGGACTTGGGCTCTTCAGAAGAAATGCAGACATGTAAAACAGTGTTGTTTTACATGTGTTGTTTCCTAAAAGCCATGAAGTAAACCACATATATTGTCATCCATCCAATTGGATTAACAGTCAAGATGTCATTATATACCTTTAATGGTTGAACTCTGTTTCACTTTGGGAAAATTTCTTCTGCTTATAGCCCATGAGACTGTGGCTTCCAATGCAGAATAACTAAGGAATCTCTGAGCACAGTAAACACAGCAGGTGTCAACACAACATCTAGAGGGGAAATGCCTTTCAAGGAACAAAGCTGATTGAGATAAGACTGGAGAAGACCAAGATGACTCAAAGAAGTACTCTGGGATTCTATTGTGCCCAAAGCTGTACGCTCCTCAGACTCTTCATTTTAAGAAACCAGTGAGCTCATCTTTTTATTTAAGCCAGTTTGTTTTGTATTATTTGAAGAAGAATAGCACTCATCTGAAAAATATTTGAGAAGCAGTATTATACAGCATATAGGGAGCAGGTAATGCAATGCTCCTTCTATGCCCACAAAACATTCTTTTATCCATTCATATATCACACTTTTCCAGTACTTTCATCGCTGCTTCTTGTTTACTGGGTAATAACTATACTGTCTCTAATCATTAAGAATATACTTATCCTTCTGGATCCTTCTATTTCCCCATTTTCCAATGCTTCTCTCATCTAAAGTCCCAATAGGAAGTCCTCCCCTCTGACCCACTTTCCTTGTAAGTGAAGACTTTCACGGGACATGCCCTTTGGGCCAGTGTCCTGATATAAGTGAGTATATACCATTTGACTCTTTCTGCTTCTGGGTGAACTGACTCATTATGATCATTTCTAGTTCAATCTATTTGTCCACAAATTTTGGGAATTCCTTGTTTTTAATAGCTGAGTAGTATTCCATAGTGTAAATGTACCACAGTTTCTTTATCCATTCTTATACTGAGGGACACTTAGGCTATTTCTACAGGAAGAACATTATGATGGGCAGATCTGGGTCCAGGGGTCCTACTCAAACTATGGCACCAGCCAAGGACAATACGGGCAGTAAACTTTGAACCCTTACCCAATTCTAGCCAATGGACAAGTCATTTTCCACCGTTGAGTGGAGAGTGGGGATTGACTTTCATATGAACTCTGGTGCCCCATTTTTGACCATATCCCCTGGATGGGGAGGCCTGGTGGCACTCAGAGGAAGGATAGCAGGCTACCAAGAAGAGACTTGATACCCTATGAGCATATACAGGGGGAGGAGGTCCCCCTCAGTCACAGACATAGAGGAGGAGAGTAGGGGAAAGCGGGAGGGAGGGAGGAATGGGAGGATACAAGGGATGGGCTAACAATTGAGACGTAATACGAATAAATTAATAAAATATAAAAAATTTAAAAGAAAGAATAAACTTATCCATGGTTGATATGTGCTAAAATGGTCAATAGATGCTTGCCATTGAAGATTCATATTACAGTGATACTGGAAAATTAAAAAACAACAACCCTAACAAAACAGCAACTCTTTCTTGTGCCTTAATCCTTCCAGACCAGTTAAATAAGAATTTATTAGAAATTATATTCGTCAGACATTTGTGTTCACTGAGGTAATTTTAATGAATGGTTTCTCCAATTTTATAGAAAAAGACATTGAGATGCAATGAGATTACATAATGTAATCATACAGCTGAAGTACATAGTAACTTGGAAGCCACAGTAATATCCTGGTGAATTTAATGTGACACAATTACAGATAAGCTGAGATTGGTTTTAGAATTCATGGGTTTTCTTTACCTTACTTCTTCCAATTTCATGAATTTAAAGCTCACAAATATGTTTTCCTTGTGTATAGGACTAATAGATTCTTTTCTCTTTGTAATTCAGACCGTTCTTTACAGAAACCATCTCCCACCTCTCCTGTGTCTGTGTGTCCTTATCTGGTTGGAGTTACACTTGTATATTGCTGGGGACCAGCCTTTGTAAATCTCAGTGTGGTCACTTTAACTTAACCAGCTCTGCAGTGTGTCACAAATTACTTCTCTGATCCCCCAGAGTCTCGTATCTAATGTGAAGATTGCAGTGTCTCCTTGTTAGGCAGTTGGGAAGATTAAATTAAAATCTACTTTCAGTTCTTAGAACAGCACCTCAAAGATAGATGTTCAATTAATGTTAGCTATTGTTCCTGAGGTTTCCTTGCATCTATATCTATTGCAATGTGGCCAAAGCAGTCAAAAATTACAACAATAATGAGAGTACTTGATATTTTCAGTTACTTATGCTGTCCCTGGCTCCAGTGTTGTCTCATGCACTTTCTCATCCATTTATAAAAAAGTAATTGCATGGTATAAATACTTCAATTATTCTCATTTTGTGGATTAAAGAAAAAGTAAAGATATACAGTACTCAGCGAGGCAGAAGCAGGCTGATCATTGTGAGTTTGAGGCCAGCCTGGTCTACAAAGGGAGTCTAGAACAGCCAAGGCTATACAGAGAAACCCTGTTGTGAACACCCTTCCCTGACCCCCCCCCCTCAAAAAAAAAAAAGAAAAGAAAAAAAAGAAAGAAATAGAAAAAGGCTTTAGATTTCCAAGTTCAAATCCACGAACATCCTCTTTTGGGGACAAATGTTAGGCTTGTTTTTACCATATGCCTGACTTTTACAGACATGAATGATTGCATATATTATCTAATTTAATCTTGGTAATACTATCACTTTACAAATAATGAAATCGAATTCTTAGACTACATCAATTCAATGAATGTGAATAGAAACCTGGTCTGGGGCTGGAAAGGCAGCTTAGTGATTAAAAGCACTTGCCCCTGAAGAAGACCCAGGTGTGATTTCCAGCAGTCACATGGCTGCTCACAATCATCCGTAACTCCAGTTCTAGGAGATGCGACACCTTCTTCTGACCTCCTTGGGCACCAAGCATATAATTGGTGTACTATATTTGAGGTGCTATGTGAGCAAAACACTCACATACATAAATTAAAGTAAGTACATATTAAAACCAAAACAAAAAGAAAAAAGTTTTTTTTAAAGAAATCAAAGCTAGTGTTTTGAATTCTTCTAAGAACAAAGGCTTAATTAAGACTCTGATTAATTAAAATAAAATGTATTAAAGTAAAAAGTTTCATTTACAGATTCACAGAAACTAATCCAGAAGTGAAGCAGGAATCCAAGGAGTTTCCATTTCTGTGCTCACTGGGTTGTGAACCTCTTGGCCCCTCCCCCATTTTGGCATGGCTGCACATGAATATTCCTTTTAGCCACAGTGCTCCCCACATCTTAGGGGGGCCTATTTTCATCTGCCTCCTGAGTCCAGTCCTCTTCAGCAGTTGTGCTCCTCTGATTTGGGTTGGAAAGAATTCTCTATATTTAATATTGGAAAACTCCAGCTTTACAAGAGGAATTCCAGAAATACATTCAAGCAGGGTTCTCGACTCAAGTCTGTCTCATTAAGTTGGTGGCAAGAATAGTTTCCAGGACTTAATTAATTCTCCCATTATCAGAGGCTCGCCAAGTACAATTCATTTGCATATTCCTGCAGAGCATTATTATTTAAGTTTAAAGGCACTTAAACCCCAATCACATAATGGTTATAGGGACTGGAATCAATATAGGCTATTCATAGGAGAGCCCTGACTGCAGTGAGTGGAAAGCTCATGTTATTGATGCCTGCTTGATTTATGTCCACATTTCCAGGGGAATGTGAGCTCCTACTGAGTGCAGGATACCAAATGGTGTTGCTGTCTGTGCTAAACATGGGAAAACATATTGAAAGTAATGCTATGCACTGAGGTATTGATCATTGTGTGCACTTCCTCATCACAGGCGGATTCCATATAGTGACACCTGGATACAAATTAGAGAATGCAATTATTCAGAGCCAAGTGGGTGTATCTTGTTTTCTGGTAGCTGAGTAATTGACTTATAGTTGGTGATGTACAGACACAGCCCGGGGCTATTTGGACAAAGAAAGAATGAAAAGATAGAAATGCTTTCAAGATAAGAAAATGATCTTTGCAACCATGTTTGACACTATGCAGGGACCACTGAAATAATCAAATTCACAGACGCAACTTGGTCACATTGTCATTGTATAAATGGGCTGATTAACACAGCAGTGTAAAAAAACAATAAAACAACAACAAACTTCTACAAAAGTATTGGCATAATTTGATTGTGCTAAAAAGTTTGAGGCATTTGCCCACCTGTGTGTAAAGGAGCTCTGGAAAGCTGATGATTGGCCCGGACTAGAGGAGCATCACATGTGAATTTTATGTCTTTTAGTCCCAAATTTGAAATTGAGAACTTTTGCTGTAATGACTGTTAGCCTAATCACTGAAAGTAAACAGTTGAAGTGAGTTAAAGATCAATTTGAGTTTTAAAAACAATGGTATTTAATTTCACCTCAGCCTTAGCGTCTTCAGATGCCTAGACTACAGGGAGGAAATTCCTGCACATACGTAATGAGGAAAGAAAGAAGACTACTTGGAGTGAGGCACAGAAGCAAAGAGAAGAGGACAAAGAAGGATAGACAGACACAGCTCTCATTACATTCCAAAGACATCCTATTGCATAGCGTCACTCCTTCTGTTCCACGGTGCCCACATGAAACCCAGCTGTACAGGCCAGGCAATGACACAAGTTCAGGTTGGGATGCAGTGGAGATGATCTCTGGTTTTGTTGGGATGAGAAATGGAACCTGGAACCATAAGTCTGTTAATAATTTTGCATGTGTCTTTTGCTCAGGTGATGGAAAAGGCCTTGTCAACTCACATTGTACACAATCTCAAAACCTTCCATGGCTCTTGAGTGCTTTATATCCTTTATTATGATGCTGATTATGTTAGACTGAGATTGAATTTTGCATTTCTTATAAGCTCCTATGGGTCCCTTATTGATAGTGGCTTGGGGCCCACCCCCTAAAAACTCAGAATGACCAGTCTCACCCTCCAACCTCCTCAGCTGCATCTGCCTGAAGCCATTTGCCCTAATGTGCACTGAGCCACAGGTTACCATGTTCTTTCTGCCTTTTTCAATACATTTCTGTAAAACTTGCCCCTTTTTCTCCATCCATGTATTCACAGATGGAACATTGAAAAGGTTTCTGTTCTGTCACATTTCTCACCTCCTTTCTCGAGCATGTGTGCAATTCCTCCTTTCCTGTTCTTGTTGCTACCTTCGCAGGACACTGGGCCAGTTGTGTCTTCCCTGACCCAGGGTAGGAAGAGGCACCTTCCCCAGCCCAGCTTTCCCACCAAGTGGCTTTAATGCTCTGACTCGGATCTGTAATTGAGGGTCTCCTCCTCCTCCCACCTCTACTCAGTAAAATTTGCAATGAAGCCCTCAGGAAACATTTATTAATTCCACCTCATGATTAAAATCCAGTGGACCACCTGGCCACTTTATTTTAACATGAGACGAACACCAAACTGAGATAAATTTATGTTAGTATTTATGTTGCATTGCTGTCCTTTCATAATTGGTAAAGCTATGAGAGAATTTCCCTTCCTTGCTTCTTCCTCTTTTTTTTTTTTTTTTTTTTTTTTTTTTTTTGTCCTCAATCCTATACATTCTGATTCAATTACACTGCTGTGCATAGCTGGCTTTATTACAGTGGCTCTTCTACACCTCAATCATGCATAATCCTGCAGTATTTCAGAGGTTTTCATTTAATACTCTCAAGTACACTTTCCTAGAAGTTTGTTTTATAATGTTTGTTTTGGGTCCCATGAATGACATCAGACTCAAGAGCTGTGGTGCCTACTACAGTTTTGTCTCCTAACCATTTATTTACCCATTTCCTCTTACCAGAACAGAGACCTGAACCTTCGATTCTCAAATCTCACCTGAAGGTGGTATTTTACACCACTTCTGTCTTATGCAGCAGACATGTGGTTTGACCATACCCAATCAAAATGTCCAAGTTCTTTTGGCCACTCTAACTGGTTTTATATAGACAGGAGATTCATTCAGAGCTGAAGAAATACAGTATGATACTGTGTGAGACTGTTTAGAACACTCTTTTCTCTTTAGATTGGAACCTCTGTGTTGGTCTGGGATGGGTGGCCACTATCTTGTTGTAAGTTCATTCCAGAGAACAAAGAGACAATGAAGTAAAGCAGAAGTATGTTACAAAGGACAGCTGACACCAGAAGAAGAAATCAGCTGAACTTGAAGCCATGGGTCATTCTGATCTTGACAGGTGATAAAAGAAGAAATTACTATTGGTTTATGATCATGTGTTTGAATGTCTATCACCTCTTACCAATATATGTCTAATTGTCACTGGACAGGAATAACACACGCTTGAGATCCAAATAATTGAGACTGCTGAATTTAAGGTCAGACTCATCTAAAACTACATATTTATATAGCAAGTATCTACCTCAAAGGGGAAAAGGTAGGAAGGAAAGAAGAGAGGGAGAGATCAAGTGAAGAAAAAAAAGTTCCTGTCTATCCTCTTGCTCATTCTTTTTAGCTAAGACTCTTCCTCCTTCAAATACTGAGGAACCACCCCAGGCTGAGTGTAAGGAGAATAACATCTCTGTGCAGTGTTCTCACAAAACCAGCAATCTAGAAGACTTATCCTAGTATCTCCCTTTCCTTGTTCATCTTTGCCCTTGCCAAGTCTTTCCAAAATTTCATGCCACTCAGTACGGTAGATGCCTACAACTTAATGACATTTATTTCCAGGTTGAGTAAAGTCCAGAGCCACATGGAAACCCTGTGATTTATATACCAGCCTCCTTTCTAGGAACAGGATGGCTTCCCCAGAGTCCTCACCCATCTTGGTAGTGTGGAAAATTTGTATCCTGTGGATGCTAGTTTTCTTCTCTGTAATGAAATAGTATATAGACAAATCTAGTACCCACTTCCGATAAAGCATACACCATGCCTCATTTACTGAATTGCTGCCTCCCTTCTTAGCAAGGATTTGAGATCTCTGCACTTGTGTTTAGAGAAACACTGGGATTAGGGTGAAGTAATGGAGTGCCTAGGACAGAATATTTAAGGAGATATGTACTCTCAGATGCTAGCACTGCACTAGCGTGAGATCCAGTGCCTCGTTAATCCTCCTCCCTAGGCATGGGGCTTCATCACCTTGGTCTACTGCCTGAAGAGTTTTCCTTACAGAAGTGTTTTCCCTAGAATGATGGTGCTGAACAATGCACCCACTATGTTAGTTTCTTCTCTTTTGTGATTAAACAAACAAACAAAAACCACAGCCAAGGGCAACTTAGAGGAGAAAGAAGTCTATTTGAAGCTTACAGTTTCAGATGAACAGAGTCCATCATAGCAGGAAAGACAGAGAATCAGGAGCATGGAGCTGACCTAGTAGTCAGTAAGGAAAGGGCTCACCATTCACCAACTTGTAAGAAGCAGGGATGGGGGTGTTAAGAATAGGAAGCAATACCAGGCCATAAAACTGTAAAGCCTGCCCCAGTGAGAGACACTCTCCAGGAAGACTTCACCTCTCATAAGTTGTAGAACCTCCTCAAAGAGTGCCACTGACTGGAGACCAATTGTTCAATTTCATGACCCTCTGGAGGGTATTTCTCATTCAAAGCGACTCCCTCACTACAGTGGCTTAACTGGCTTCAACAACCTGACAGAGAGAGAAAGGGAGAGAGAGAGAATGAGTCTGTTAACACTAGACCACTTAAACGTGATAACTAACACTTACAACAGATGAACACACAGCATCTTTCTTTTAGAGAGAAGTAAATTAAGACTCCCAGAGCCAAAGTAACTTTGCAAGATCACATGAATCAAATGTGTTAGATGAGTTGCTGGTGAGGTTGGTGGTCTCTCTGACTTTAAAGTCGCCAGAACCACCGTGAAAGTCTGGCAAACAGTCCACAGCATTTTGATTTTGATTGATTATGTGCCCTTTCTGCTCCCAGTGATATCAGTGTTTCTGATGATAAACTAACTTATGAGAGGATGAGTTTTTAACTTCTGGCTACCAAGGGACCAAGGGTTAACAGCCTACTTCAGCGCAGCATAGCTCTTTGAAGAGCCCATTCCAGTACATTCCTACAGCTCGGGTTGCAATGCTGTTTCCAGCACAGCTCTTATTATCAGAGTGCCCACAGCAGCAGCTTATTGACAGCAATAGGCATTAAGGCTATTTCTGCCCACACTCCATGCACACATCTCCCTGCCCGTCAATAACAAATGCCTATCTGACAGCCCCAAATCTAACACTCTAGAAAAAAAAAAAGATTCCACATTTATTGCTCTTTACAGAAGGTTTATGAGGAAGCCTTAGTACAAGTTGCCTGCTTTGTTTCTACTCCAAAAATTACGTTTTCTGTTTCTTAAAAATTGCAAAGAGTCTTCTTGAGGAATAATTCGGAAGATGGCTCTCAGAAAAAGCCGCATCCATTGTGAGAAAAATGAGTGCTGTTTCCTTCTCCCAAACACACAGGAGTGAGGAAAAGTCACGAGAGAAGAAAGTGAACAGCTTTTAGAATAGACTAAGTATAGAAAACACACACTCAGAGTCTGCAGCTGGGCAGACTGGCTCATAAAGAGGGACAGAAGATGGTGGTCACATCAGCCCAGGAAAGATATTGATATTTCGCTGCCTTACAAAGACATGTCTGTCCACAGCAAAGCTGATGACTCGAAGACATAAGGATCATTCCAGGATGAATGTTGTGTAATGTAGAAATATATAGTCTTCTTCTCATGTTACACTCCGCATTAGATACAGTAACAAAGAAAATACTCAGAGTTGTTCACCTTTGTCTAAAAAATGGTTGAGATTAGGACTATTTCAGATGCTGGAGTTTTTCAGATCTTGAAATATTTTCACAGAATTATTTGTATGTGCATGTTTCTGGAATAAGTAACTAAATATCTTTTAAATTTTGTTTATTGTTTGAGAAGTTTGTACATGAATATAATAACGTGTTTTTAATAAACCTACCCCTACTCCTTCCGCTCCATCTTCTCCCACACTTTCACCATAATTTATCCTTGGCCTTATATACTCTTTTTAAAACCCAAAGTCCACTTAGTGCTCTTGTATGTTAATAGGTGCAGAATCATCACATGGCCACCCTATCAGGAGCTGCATCCTAAGAAAACTGAATTTCCTTTCACCAGCAACCTCAACTGCCAATAGCTCTTCAGCTAGGATGGAAATTATATGAGTCTCTTTGATCCATACTGGAAATTTGCCTGGTTTAAGCTTGTTCAGGCCCTAGGGTGATATAACCCATTGCTATTATTCTGATAACTAGACACAGTATTAAATTTCCCCTAAATAATTGATCTTTATACCCACAGATCCATGCAGCAATCAACAACCCTTATTGGAGAAGATAGCAATTAATAGAGACTCAACTTGTCATAGTGTCTACAATAGGAGACTGTGAAAAGAGCTCATCTCTCTCTCTCTCTCTCTCTCTCTCTCTCTCTCTCTCTCTCTCTCTCTCCTTTTCTCTCTCTCTCTCTCTCTCTCTCACACACACACACACACACACACACAC
Organism: Acomys russatus; assembly: GCF_903995435.1. Taxonomy (NCBI): domain Eukaryota; kingdom Metazoa; phylum Chordata; class Mammalia; order Rodentia; family Muridae; genus Acomys; species Acomys russatus. The sequence continues at coordinate 23,224,385 of NC_067153.1, read as the reverse complement.
ACACACAGAAGGGGCTTAGGATTATGCAAAAGAAAAACAGAACAGAAAAACTATAAGAGCCAGAGATTATGGGAAAATGATATGTTTACTGTCCTGGCTGGACAATCGCTCATATATAATATTGCTTGTATGTAGTTTGCAGGGCTGACTATTCAGTATCAGATAGCCAATTGGTGTGCTCTTCCATGGGGAAGGCTATCACTCCTTCTCTCAGTGTGTTCTTTTATCAATGAGACCGTGACATTTATATATCTGTCCAGTGGTATATACTGCATTCTTCATAAGTGTATTAACCTAGCTATGTATGGAACTAGCCATAGACAATGACCTATAATATAGAAAAATGTGGACGTAAACATTAGAAAAAGTGTTAAGATTTGATGATATGTGAGACTACTTATGGAGTCCCTTCATTAACAGAACTTCTTAATGACTATTTTATAACAAAAATGACAGTGAGATAATATAATGAGAAATTTGATGCATAAATTGCATGCAAATTGTAAGGCCTTCATAATACAGGCATGGCAATCGTAAAAGCTCAGACCACTAAATGTATGAGGTGACCCTGTTGAATAGTCAGCTATATTCAAGATGATGAATGTTTTACCAAAAAAAAAAATGGTCAGACTAAAAACTAGCAATTCCAGACTTTCAGGTAAGATGGCATACTTTTCCCTTCAATTGTACATATAGACTCCGTTAGATGCTAGGCATAAATGTCCATTAAAAAATATGAGTTAAGTCTGGCCAAGTTGACTTGTTACCCATTTCTTTTATGAATCAAAAAGTCTTTCCAAAGTGCAGGCCATCTTACAGAAAGAGGTTAGTTAGTTGTACCAGTGACATGGGCAAAAATGAGAGTGTAGTTGTGCTCACTCTGTTTGTACACTTCCCAGTCAGAGGAGACACTCTTCCTCAGGGGCAGTGATGGCCTAAGCACCTCTCAAAAGAGAATTTCTAACACTGAAACAGAGGCACAGCGCAGCTGTTCCCCACTAACAAAGGATCCCCAATTCTGTCTTAGTCAGATAACTTATTCCCCCTAGAGACAATGGGAATATGCCAATCCTGAGTCTCGCTTGTGACCTTGAAAAGGGTTGTTAGACAACTTCTCTGTAACTGTGCCTCCTTCCAGCACCAAGGGACAACAGCATGCTGCTTGCTGGTAGCTCTGTGAATGCTGATAGAAATGCAAAGAGTGTCCAGGGTAATAAATCCGTAAGTAGGTCTGGGCTTCAGTAGTCAGGGGCAGAGAGGAACATGAAATAGAGCTGCTTACAATTCTGCTGACTGGTCTGGGCAGAATCTGTGCTGGCGGATTATATACCCACTGTCACAGACTGAGAAGCTCAAATGGATTGTTCTGGAAAAATCTCAAAGTAGCTGTAAATTTATGGTCACAAGTATGCCATTGTCACTGTGCAATTCTGGCTGAAGTTTTAGAATTATGCATTTCAATTTAATTAGAAAAAAATGACAATCTAAGAATGAACATTAATCTTTTATAGTTTAATTATATAGTCATTTCTGCCTTTGGTCTAGGACTCCATAGTGATGCATGGACATTTATATTTCTTATCTGAGAATTTATGTAACTCTATAAACATATTACATGGTGTCAACTATTAGAGTCTTCTTTCATGTGCATTGTCCAAGAAAGTATGTCTATTAACATATCAAAGCTTCTTCAGTTCATTGAAAATTCTGAAGAAAAATGAACTGTTTCTTGTTTTCTTTTCATTCTTTTGAAAATAGGTGACTGCAGGATGCACTTGGGTTATTGAAATACTTAGAAAGGTCTCCCTCACTTGTAGTAGGCCAGGCTATGTTTCTATTCTCCATTACACTCTGTCATTAGATAGTTTGAAGATGTAATATGAAGTACTTGGCTTTCAAATATGTAGTTGAATAAGACGTGATGGATGTTATACCTGTCATTTTCAAAATGGCAAAACATCCTCTTATGTTCTTCACTTCCTCCACGGGCTGTACTCATTTTCATTTCATGGATTAAAGCAACTTTAATATAAATAAGATTAATGCCTGGTGAAAAGCCCAAAGTTTAGGAGGTCATAATCCCTATGTGTGTGTGTGGGCTGGGTCGGGTGTACTACTGTTTTCCTAAACAGAAATGGTGTCAGTGAGACTTTTAAGTGTCTATGTTTATTCACTAAGACTAATCCTGCTCTCAGCCTTGATCAGAGAAGGCACTGTTTACATTGAGTGATGGTTAATGCGGAGACTTGTAACCTGATCAAATTGCTGACAAAAAGGTGACCGTTGAATACTCCGCCCTAAAGAAAACACCCACATCAGCCACCCAAGGTTTAGGGTACATCAGAGAAAAGGAGCCAGAGAGAATATAAAAAGCATAGGATGGTTCAATTCCCAGAATCCACATGGCAACTTGCAACTCTCTGTGACTTGTGTTCCTGGAGATCTGACACCTTCATATAGGCATGCATACAAGCAAAATACCAATGAAACAAAATGCCAGGCATTGAAGATAAAATAAATAATTTTTAAAAATCAATAGTCTCCTCCATAAAAATATGGTAAAAATTTAAAAAATCTGGACTGAGAAAAAAATCAGGGAAACAACACCTTTCAAAAAATTCTCAAATTATCTTGGGATAACTCTAACAAAGTAATTGAAAGATTTACATGATTAAAACTTCAAGTCTCTGAAGAAAAAAATTGAAGAAAATATCAAAAGATGGAAAGATAAGAGTTCGTGATCAGTAGAGTTAACATAGTAAAAATAACCAACCTACAAAAGCAGTCTATAGATTCAATGCAATCCTCATGAAAATTCTAAAACAATTACAGACCTTGAAAGACAATTCTCAACTTCATATGGATAAACAAAAACCTAGGGTAGCTAAAATAATCTTGAACAAGAAAAGAACTGTTGGAGGTATCAGAATCCCCAACTTCAAGTTGTATTACAGAACTATAGTAATAAAAACAACATAGTATTGGCATAAAACAGACACATTGATCAACTGAATCAAATTTAAGACCCAGACATAAACCCCAAACCATGGATACCTGGTTTTTTTTATAAAGAACCCAGAAATTCACTTGAACAAAACTAGCGTCTTCAACAAATGGTGTTTGTCAAACTGTATGTCTGCATTTAGAAGAATGTAAATAGACCCATATTCATCACCCTGCACAAAACTCAAGTCCAAGTAGATCAAAGACTTCAACATAAAACCAGATACATTGGACCTTATAGAAGAGAAAGTGAATAGCCTTGAGCACATTAGCACAGAAGACAACTTCTTTAACAGAACTCCAATTGCTCGGGCACTAAGAGCAACAATTAATAAATGTGACCTCATGAAACTGAAAAGCTTTTGTAAAGCAAAGGAAACTGTCAATACGACAAAAAGGCAGCACACAGAATAGGAAAAGATTTCCAGCACCTCCACATCCAACAGAGGGCTGATATCTAAAATATATCAAGAATTCAAGAAACTAGCCATCAACAAATCAAATAACCTAGTTAAGAACTAGGGTAGAGACCTACACAGAGAACTCTCAATATTCTCAAATGGCTGAGAAACCTTTAAAGAAGTATTCAACATATTTAGCCTGAAAGGGAATGTAGATCAAAACTATCTTGAGATTCCATCTTATACTGATCAGAACGGCTAAGACAAATAACACAAGTGACAGTTCATGCTGGTGAGGATGTGGAGCAACGAGAACATTCCTCTGTTACTAGAGGGAGAGAGCAAAGTTGTGCGGCCATATACATATAGAAATTAATATGGTGGTTCCTTATAAACCTGGGAGTCAGTCTACTTCAAGACCTAGTTATACCATTCTTGGGTATATATCAGAAGGGTCCTCTATTCTACCCCAAAGATACCTGCTCAACCTTGCTCATTGCTGCTTTATTTATAATAACCAGAAACTGTAAACAACCTAGATGCCCTAAACAGAAGAATGGATAAACAAAATGTCATGCGTTTACACAATGAAATATTACTCAGCTTTTAAAAATAAATGACTTCAAGGACGTCTAGTTCCATGGGCAAATGAAACCACAGGGAAAACATCATCTTGTGTGAGGTAACCCAGACCCAGAAAAACAAATATGGCCTGTGTTCACCTATAAGTGGATATTAGCTGCTAAGCAAATGATAATCAACCTACAATCCATAGACACAGAGAGGTTAGGCAAAGAGGAGGGGTCTCGGGAGGATGCATGGATCTCCCTGGAAAGAGAATATGGAATAGATTTTAAGGATGTGCTGGTTCCAGGAGGGATCAGGTGTGAGGAGGGAGATGGGATGGAGGGAAAGAGTGTAGGGAGAAATGGCTAGAATTGGAAGGCATTTGGGGAATGGTGTGGAAATCTAGTATAGTGGAAACTTCCTGGAATCCTAGTGAGGACTCCTGACAGTGAGAGTATGGAGTCTGAACTGGACATCTTTTGTTGCCAGACAACACTTCCGGTGGCAGGACTAGGGGGCATTTGTTTGAGTTGTTGGCTGAGGTGTTCTGACAGAGATTCCCCAAACAACTCAGGCTGATGCTCAGACGGAGGGTTGCTCCTCACAAATGGACAGTGGGGCCCAATTGCCAAGGACAACATCTATACAGCTCATTAAACATGGAGAAGTCTAGTTGGTGCCTTCATCCCTAGGCTCTTTGATGCAGAAAGGTACTCTGCAGGCTACTGAAAAAGAAACATGGAACTCCAACCCAACCACAAAAACTTTGAGCTGCAATCTGTCCTGCCTTCAAAATATGCTTGGGCTGTGGTGGCACAAAACTTGTAGGAATATCCAATCAGTGTCTCGTATGACTTACGGCCCACTCCACAAGAAGGAACCCATACCCAACACTGTTCGAGTAACCAAGAACAAGAGACCTACTGTAAAGCCGAGTACTATTGATAAAGATGAAATAAAAACAAACAAACAAAAAAGCAATAAAAATGATATCTAATGATGTTCACCTATATTCATAGATCAGTGTCTACTTTTTTAAAGGTTTATTTTATTTATTGTTATGTAACAGTACTCTGCCTGCATGTATACCTGCAGGCCAAAAGAGGGCATCAGATCACTTTGTAGATGGTCATGAGGCACCATCCATCACTTTGTAGAGGCTATGGGTCTCTGGGAATTGAACTCAAGGACCTCTGGAAGAGCAGTCAGCGCTCTTAACCTCTGAGCCATTTCTCTAGCCCTGATCAGTGTCTTATTAACCAGTCATTATCAGAGACTTTTTCTCCAGCAGCAGATAGAAACAGGTGCAGAGACTCAGGGCTAGACATTACGCAAAGAGTCTCAATTGGAGGTCTCTATCATATCCCTCCCCCTCAGAGACCAGGGAATCCCAGGGAAAAGGAAGCAGAAAGACTGTAAGCATCAGGGGTCATGAAGGACACCAGAACACAGCACTCTGAATCAACTAAACAGGGCACATAATAGCGCACAGAGACTGAAGCAGCAAGCACACACAGGGCCTCCACGGGTTTGCACTAGATCTTCTGTATATATATCATAAATATTAGCTTAGAGTTTTTTTTTTTTTTTAATGTGTGTTTGGAGTGATGGGGGGAGGGAACTCCTGAATATAAGAACAAGTGGATCTATGACTCTTGTGCCTGCTCTTTGGACTCTTTCCCTCCTGTTAGGTTGCTGTTCCAACTTTAATATGGAAGTTTTTGTTTCACCATATGATATGATATTTGATCTTGTTTCCTTGTTATCTCCTGAAGCCTACTCTTTTCTTATGATACACAGAGAGAGAGAGTGGATCCAGAAGGGAGGGAAGGTGAGAAGGAACTAGGAGGACTGGATGGAGGGGAAATTATTACCAGGATATAGTGTACTAGAAAAGAGTATATTTTCATTAATAATGAAGAAATGAAACAGTACCCAGGAAGTAGAAGGAGCCTTGTTCGCAATAAGAACAGGTTTAGTGGAAGTGGGAGGGAGTTGAGAAAGGGCAATGGGGCATGAAATGCCCCAAATATGGTGCTTCTGTGTCTTCTGCTGGGTCTGGCTGTCACTGCACCAGAGCTATGTTTTGAAACCAGTATGACAATGACATCACTGTTTGGAGCCCTCAGGGCAGGATTCATCAAATTGAATATGCCATGGAAGCTGCTGAACAAGGTTCAGCTGCAGGTAGGCTAAAGTCAAAGACACATGGCAGTGGTGGTTGCATTGAAGAGGGCACCGTCAGAACTGGCAGCTCACCGGAAGAAAATTCTCCACGTTGACAACCATATTGGTAGCTCAATTGCAGGTCCGACTGCTGATGCTAGACAGTTATGAAATTGTATATGCTAGGAGTGTCTGAATTCCAGATTTGTATTTGACAGACCACTTCCTGTGTCTCAGCTTATGTCTCTAATTGGAAGCAAGACCCAGATCCCAACACAACAGTATGGTCGGAGACCATATGGTGTTGGGCTTCTTATTGCTGGTTATGATGATCTGGGCCCTTGCATTTTCCAAACCTGTCCATCTGCTAACTGTTTTCACTACAGAGCTATGTCTATCAGAGCTCATTCTTAATCAGCTCATACTTACCTGGAAAGACATATGTCTGAATGTATGAAGTGCAGTTTGGATGAACTGGTTAAACATAATCTGTGTGCCTTAAGAGAAACACTCCCTGCAGAGCAGAACCTGACCACAAAGAATGTTTCCATTGGAATTGTTGGTAAAGGCTTGGAGTTTACAATCTATGATGATGATGATGCGTCTCCCTTCCTGCCTGAACAGTCTTGAAGAAAGACCACAGAGAAGACCACAGCCTTCACAGGCTGCTGCTGAACCTGCAGAAAAGGCTGATGAACCAATGGAGCATTAGGCATAAGGGACACAGGGACACGAGGGTGCAGGGGCAGACACTGGTGACAGCAATCTGTACTTTGAATCAGCAGCTGCACAGTAAGGGGTGGTATGTTTTAGGAATCGGTCCAGATGTGAGTTTCCTCTGAGTAACTTCACAGAAACCATATAATGGGGCACGTTTCCTTTGAAAGGGTCTACATAATCATTTTCTAGAATGCATAGGTATCTATACCAATGTTTTTACATGAAGAAAATAGTCTTTGCAGTTTTAAAGACAACTGTGAAATAAAATTGTTTCACCGCCAAAAAAAAAGAAAAGGAGAGCCCCAACTACATTATTATATGAATGTATGAAAATTTCAAAGAACAAAAGATAAAAAATAAATAAACAAGCAAATAAATAAATAAATAACATTATTAATACTGCTTTTTGCCTGGCTTCTTCTGGTCAACACAAAATGTTGGAGAGATGTCTGTGATGCTGTATTTCTGGCATTCTTTCTCTACTCCTCTTTAGAAGGCTATTTATAAAGTAAGCACAATATCTTCCATTATTTTATTGGTGGATATTTAGACTGTTTCCTTTTCTATGCAGTTGAAAAAAAAAAAAGCTGTACTAAGTTACAACATTTTGAACAAATATCTCAGAAAGCATGGGAAATACTCAAGTTCTGTGTCAAATCACTTGCAGAAATGAATGTACAGTAGGTTATAATAATTGACATAGAAGCTAAAATCGAATGAGAGACTGTCTTTAGAATCTTAGATAAGCAAAGATTTTTCAGAAACTACATAAAATGTACTAAATGTAAAACAAAATTGATCAATTATATGCCACACAAATGAGAATTCATCTAAATGTATAATCAGTAAAATGAAAGGTACTGAAAGGATCGCTCAGCTGTTAAAAGCACCTATAGAGAACCCGAGTTCAATTCCTGTCACCTACGTGGTTGCTCACAAGTGTCTGTAACAATAGTTCCAGGGAATCCAATCCCTTCTTCTGGCCTCTTGTGGGCACCAGGGGCACACATAGTATACAAACATACATGCAGACAAAACATTTATCAATATAAAATTTTTAAAATTAACATAAAAAAGCAAGGCTATTCCCAGAGTGTTGACATTGCCAATATATTGTAACCAAGTGGCTGAATACCAAATGGCCAACCCATTAAACATATACAAACAAGTAACATAAAACAGACTGTGTCAGTTTTATTGAAATATTTAGATGTATATATGAATATAATATATATGAATATATATAGCAACAATTAAGTAAAATCAGGCCATGAGTTTGAAGGAAAGCAAGGAGAGTTGGAAGGGGATGGGAGAATCCACTTTAAGCAAGAACCTGAGTTCCTCTGAAATGTTTATAAATGAAGTGAAAAAATTATATTTTGTCAGGCCAGGAATGAAGTGACCTGTAATCTCCAGTAAGTCTGAATTTAAAAGGCATGGATTATAAGTCAGTGTAAGAGATTTCTATTGGTCAAGGGCCATATAATTTAGGAGTCATAATATAACGTTGTTTCCGCTGTGAGATCATAATGTTATTTTATGTGCTATTTTTGGCTTTTCTGTGACCAAATCTCTGAGAAAGCTAACAAAAAAGGCATTAGATCCTCTTGTGGTTTATGGCTTTGGAGGGCTCAGTCCATCATTGTTCAGCACCAAGTGCTTTGTATAAGACATCATGGTGACCAAAGTGTGTAGCAGAGTAGATTCTTCCCCTAATGTGGTACACAGAAGAAGATGGAGGAAGAGAGGAAAAGAGGAAAGGGGAAGTAAGGAAGAAAGAAAAGGGACAAAGAAAAGAAAGGAGGGGGGGAGAAAGAAGGAAGTGTTAGGGAAGAAGAAACATGGATGGAAGATGAGAGAGGGAGAGAGAGAGGTGAGAGAAGGACAGTAAAGAACTCTTCTTCAGTGACCCGTTTCCTCTAGCTAACCTCCCAAAGTTTCCACAGCCTCCCAGCTGAAGGGGAAGCAGTCAACCCATGAGCCCATCAGGCTGACTTCTTATTTAAATGCAACAGTTAGTAACAGGGAAACACTAAACCCTCTTCACTGTCCTTTGGGATGGGTTATAGAGCTCTCACTTTTGTTTTCTGAAATATAGTAATAATATTGAAGTAGAAACATTTATTCGTCTTTTCTACAAGTACTTACTTCAGAGACCTCAATGATTGAAAGGAGGAGGCTTCTCAAAGGATATATTTGAGAACATAAATGGGTGAATGGCAGGATTAGAAGTGGCCATTTAGCCACTCACAGCGGTGGATTCTCTGCAGAAGATGTGCTGTCCTTGACATTGATTGCCACTGGCTGCTGACTTCTCTGATGACTCTGACTTGCTCACAGAAGTGTAAAACACCACCTCTGAGGAACTGTTACCAAGAATCAAGTAATTCCAGAAAATAATACTCTAAATCCACTTTCTAATTTGAAGTTAACCCACAAAACTGAATGTGTTAAATATAAAAACCCAAATTGCAAGGAAGCCTATAGATTGCAAAACTGGTTTCTGTAAGAAAGTTCTGAGAACACACATCAGGGCAGGGAGATTCTGTTCAATTAATGGCATTGGGCAAAGTGGATCTCCACATTCAGAAGCAAGAAGCTAAAGTGTGGAAAAAACCAAATCAAACAGGTTAAAGATCTAAGCAGAAGACATGAACTTTTGGAACTACTTGACTAAAGCTGAGTGATGCTTCCAGACATGGATAAAGAGTTCTAGAGATGGTCCCCAAAGCACCGGAAACAAATGCAAAATTAGGACCAATGGGATCATACTAAGTTACAAGTCTTCTGCCCAGCAAAAGACACAACAGAGTGAAAAGACGGCATACCATACAAATGAAGAATAGAAGAAGGATTCAAATCCTCACCATAGTGAAACTCTTGGAGGAGGTAGATAGGCTTTTTCCAGTTTCAACACTAAGTAATTGATGTATACGTGTATCAAAGCACCATATCTTTCAATGTGCATAGTTATGTGTCTTAAATATCCTTAAACAAATTTAATTTTAAGCAAATAATTTGTGAAAAAGAACAAAAGTTAAAATTATGAGCTACAATGCATGAGAAAAGAAGAGAAAGGAAAAGAAAGTCACAGAGAGAGAGAATAGACTATTGAGTAGGGATTTGTAGATTTAAACTGTTCAAGAGAAACACAATCTAGTTGCATTTGTGCATTGCATTTATTATTGTTATTTTTAATCTTCATTCAAACAATAGGGCAAAAGAGAGAGAGAAGGTGGGAATGGGAAGACACAAGTGAGGCGATAACAATACGGATGTAATCTGAATAAATTATAATAAATAAATACGAATTTTTAAAGCTCAGATAAGGAAATCTGAACTGCTTAACTTTCTAACTTTTATTTTCATTCTAGAGATGACAGTAAAGATTATGTTCTTAGAAAGAGATTTTAGACTTGGAGGAAAAGTCTGTTAGGAAAACATAAGATCTCTGAAATTGGTCCTAAACTGACTGGGGAATAGCTACTTTGGGGCATAGATGCAAGAAGTTTGGCATACGTTCAACACTGAGTGAAGGGTAAGGAGGGTAATTATGCTCCTCTCTCGAGTTTGGACATGTTAAAATCTGTCGATAGTAAAAGCTTACAGAGTACCATCCAGCAAGAGAGGCATGCCTTTTGTGGATGTAAGGCCTCTGAGACAGAATTCTCTGGACTCAGAGCAGTAGAGGAAAATCTTCAGAAAGGCATAAATGTCAAGGTCATCCTACAGAGAAACAGAATATGATGGAACAGATACAGCCCTAAGCCACACAGCCAGGAATGAGCCAGGCAAACACTGACAGACATAAAAAGTATGCTTAAATTTAAGTAGATGTTTCAAAGTACAAAAATGTATCTGTATTATATTGGGAGGTACGTTAGGATGACACAATGATAAAGAAAATATAGAGACTGGATTATTCAAAATATTGGGACTTTGAATGCTCTCTGTGGGGAAAGGAGAAGCTGGTGACAGATGAACGCAAAAAGCCACGTGCTATGATCATCCATCACTCGGCCACAGATATAAGTTTTTTAAAAATCTAGCCATGTACATGTTCTTGTGTTCAAGTACTATATGCCATGTTATATATGGGAGTCAGAGGACAATCTTGGCTGTCTGTGCTCCCTTCTAAGTTATTTGAGATAGCCTCTTTTGTTCATTGTTATTTAGTCAGGCTAGCTAACTAGCTGGCTTCCAGATTCTCCAGCCTCTGGCTCCTATGCAGCACAGGACCACTGGGATTAGTGTTTCAGGGATCCATGATCAGATCTCTATGATTGAAACTTAAAAAAAAAAAGCCTCCCACAGACTCATGTGTAAAGGACTTTTGTTATTTGGGGAAGTTATAGAAAATGTAGGTAGTGGAGTCGAGATGAGGAAGTGTGTCTTCTGGGGGTATGCCTGGGAAGGTTACACCTGAGCCACATCTTTCTTTGTGTCTCTTGTCCACAATGTCAGCCGCTCTGTCATTCCCTCTGTACCATGATGGGATGCATCCTTCAAAGCCTGGAGTCCAAGTAAATTGTTCCTCTCAAGCATTTTTATCATAGTACACACAAGTAATTAATACAACTCTCAATGTTTAAAGTAAGTCTAGGCACAAAGAAGCAAAGATTCATAAACAGTGACACAGAGTACAGAAGTCCCCACACTCCGGGGCACAGTTCTGGATTTTGTGCAGAGGACTGCATTGAGACAGAAGCATCAGCACCATGGTAGGAGGAAAGTGGAAACAGTCCACAAGCAGAGATTCTAGCCAAGCGAGTTCTACACCAGTGAGAAATTCAGAAGCAGCTGTGCTCAAAGGGTGAAGTGAACATTTTTTTTCCCGTGTTGGATGTTAGGAAGGACAGAAAGAAGTAGCTGTGTAGCAACCAATCTCTAAATTCTGAAAGGAATTTAACGACAAAAAAGAAAAAAATTGGTGTCTAAATTAGCAGGGACATACTCATTTGTGTCGGTCCCATTTGTACCAACATCTTCTTCTTCTTTTTTTTTTTTTTTTCAAACCCAGAACACAAGTGTTTATTTCATAAATGTCTTCCTTTCACGGAATCTTCTAATGCTCATAGTATAAATATGATTTGACAATACAAATGAGTCTGAAAACCAGTATCGTTTTGTTTGCTGTGTACCAACATCTTCAACCAGGCTGAGAATGTGAGCTCTTGGCTGAGGTAAAGCCACCAAGGTTCTAACGGGTCTAGCATCCACATATCCACGTCTACCAGCCGCATTTGAGTGACCTGGGTCCATTTTTCTCCCTCTCTACTTATGATAAAATCATCACAGCCATCAACACCCTTGTTGCCCCTGAACCCAATAAAGGCAACAGAGAAATCTTTTAAGTCTGACTCTCACTTAACAGAAGAAGAAATCAAGGGTCAAGAAAGTGAAGGGCATGACCAGAGTCCCACTGACAAAGGAGCCACTCACTACGTGAGGTTCAGAAATACTTGCCATGGATTTGAGCAATCAACATGGCATGGCATGGCCTAGTAAGACTACATTATCTCAATATGTCTTAATTATTAATTGTAGTAGTAACATCACAGATTCACCATGTTAAATAAAATATACTACTAAAATTAGAAGTACTCAATTACTGTGCCTACTAGAAAAAAAAATTATTCTGTTGCAAAATTGAAGTATCACACACAGCACCATATTTCTGAAATAAAATAGAACTTGGTAGAATTGGAGCAGGCCACAAATTCCTTTGATTTGCTGCTTACCTAAAGGAGAAAAAAGGACATTTCTAGGTCAAGGGTCAGCCAGAGACAAGGATGCTAGGTAGGTGATGCCAGCAGCATGTGACGGCTTTGAACACCATATTGTTTGCCTTTTGCAAAAGTTCCTGTCATGGTGCAGGATGAGGCTCCTGTTTCACCCTCTCTTCCTCTTAGTGTCCAGTGACTTGACATTTGCTTTCTCATCCTGTGCTCAGTTCTTCTCATAAGTCCATTTCCATAGCTTGCTTTTTATGCAGCTGTCTGTTTCCGCCCTCTCTGCAGCTCCTCACCTTCTAACATAAGCTCCTGCTGCTCCCCCACACAACACTCTGACCCACAGAAGCAATTTTAGAACATTTTACATTTTACTTTGAAAAAAATAATCCTACAGCGAACCCTCACTAAAAGAATGAAAAGCTGTTTTCCACTCACTCCCTGTCTTGTAATATTATAACCCCGGCTTCCCAAGTGGGGCTTCAAAAATAAATAAATAAAATCAGAGGAGTGTGTGGAATGAAACATCAGGCTGCTCGTGCAACACTGTTGAACATCAAGTGTGATTAAGCAGTCTGTTCACGGAAGCTCTAGCTCTTCGCAGCATCCTTCCTGGGACACAGTATTTCAAAGTCTACATGTGTGTGAGGAACAACCGGGAGGGTGAATGAGAGAAAGTGCATCATTGCATGCATGCATAAAAATGTCAAAATGAAACCCATTACTTCATACAACTAGCATATGCTACATTTTCAAAGTTAGAATAAAATTATTTCTTCACTTAGGCACTCATTCTTTCGACACAGCGACTACTTACAACTGCCTTGACTTGTCAGACATTTCCAGCACACAGTTATTGGACTGGAGCTGTTCCTACCTTTCACTATGACTGTCTGCTCTAAAACTGCACTGCACAGGTCACTGGATCTCAAACTTGAAAGACTATGGAGTACTCACTTGTGTAGATCCAGCAGCCATTGTCTCACAATAACAAGCATGACATAAATATATGTCTGGTCACCAAAGTCAAGTGTGTGACTGTATCTCAAAACTCACCTTCAGGGTCTTCCTTCAGTCCACAGAGGCCAGAGAAGCACTTGATGAATTACAAGGGCCACCAGCTGCTATTAAGAATGACCCCAACCAGAAGTTTTATTAGCAGGATATCCAAAGACCTTACAAGCACTGAATATTAACAGTTTTCAGGTCCTTAAGAACCTAATGAAAATTAATTAACTGTAAGATAGTCACATACAGGTCCACCTGGACAATACTTCCTGAATAGCCACTAAGCACCGGACAGGAAGACTTGTGCAACTACTCTGTATGGCCCTCGACAAAGGATCATGCACTGTCTCCATGGGTGGCACTATCTGTGTGACGCTGGTCAATAGAATTCTGGAAGGAGAGTAAACACTGGAGTATGCTTCTGACAGTGAGCCTTAGCCAGAATGTCTGCTGGTTAACTGAAAGTTTAGGAAATAAAGAAGGCAGCAGCATTTCTAGTAAGACAAACATCAGAGAGGTCCAAGCTGAACCAACGATAAGAACATGATCTAAATCAAGATGCCTTGTCTCTGATTTGTTTACTCTTGCCTCACACATCTATGTTAGTTGGGGGGCGGTCCCTTCTTCCCTCCCAGGTGGGGCAGGAGATGTCAGGAAGTTTCTGTAGAAATCCCCAAATTGGAGCCACACAGAGATAGCAGAGCTGGTGACATGTTTAAAAAGGAATCTCACATTCCACGTGGCAGCTCGACAGAGAGTTGCAACCTGACAGACTCAGATTTCTCCTAGCCACATGGAAGGAAATGAACAAGTTCCTTCTAAAGATTTATTTATTATTTTATAAATACATATGTGTGCCTGGGTATATGTATGGTGCAGCATGTGCATGAAGAGACTAGAAAAGGGCATCAAACCCCCGAGAACTGGAGTTACAGGAGGGTGTGCCTGATATGGAAATGCAGCCGAGTCTGGCCTTGGGAACAGAGGCCATACCCACCACTACTCACCCATCTTTCCAGCCCTGAATAAAATAGGAAGACAAATTTTTCATTTTCATCTCTGTAGGGAAGGAGCCATCCCAGGGAAGAAAGCAGCTAGCTATTTCTCCATGAATCAAGGTCACAGGAAGGCCTGGAGGGCTGAGAGTTGACTTAGTCTTCTTGGTGGAGAGAGGGCTGAGGTTTGACAGAAGACAGTAGCAACAACACCAGGACAGAAGCACGGCAAAGCCAGGAAAGCCAGGGTCCGTGGATGGACTGAGGGTCCCAGGAGGGACTCAGCAAAGGAGCTAGAGCTTTGTTCTGCTGTGCAGACCCCTCAGAGCATGAGGAGCTCCTCTTACCTGCCATGATGCTATGGGAATCAATAAGTGGGCCACACATACCCCATTCTGTTGCAAGTCCTATTCCTGCACTGACACTTTTACTCAGAGTTGCCTGAGAAAATGTGATCCTACCTGATGGTTAGACTGGTAGAGCCGGGGCTGTTCTGCTGGCCTATGGCCCATTCAGTAGAGTGGCTTCAAGGATGCTCAGCAGATTCTAGGACCAATGCGTAGGCCATCCTACAAGCTCACACTGGTGGAGTCAGGCCTAGGACCATCTCTCTGGAAGTTCTTCTAAGGAGGCTCCTCCATTGTTCTCCAATGATCTGAGTAGCAATCACATCTGAACCTCCATAAACCACAGTCTGTTCTCAAGCAATAGGTTGCCTCCTCGTAACAAAGAGCAGATTGGGAAAGCCTGGAGACAGTAGCTTTTTTTATCTCTAATAACTGTTTACTTGTTAGGGATGAAGGAGGCTACTTTCTGGGCTCAAACATGGGCATTAAAGTAAGGCAGAGAAAAGAGACAGGAAATGTCCCAGCTCTAAACAAAGCAAATCTAAAGTTATCATCTAAACAGAGAGAGAATCCTGCATGGGATGCAATACTGTCCCCAAAACAATCCCTGGAGCCTGGTGGTGCTATTTGTTACAGAGGAGCAGAAAAGACTATACCTGGCTCTGCCATTCTGGGACTATGCAGCTACAAAGCCAGAGAAAGCCAGGGATCTCTGCATAAAGTAAAATAAAAAGCTGCAAGCTAACAAGGAAAAACATGGATGTGGGAATAAGGTGGTTCAGACATGCAGAATTTTCCCTATGCTAAGTTTGGCTCAAGTTTCAGCTATGAGTCCTGAAAACTTTCCTTAGCCATGCCAGGCGTTCGGAAGGGGGAGGTCCTGTGTCTCAGCTAGACCACCCACTGTGATCTAGAACAAGCCTCTTTCAGAAGGTGAAAGATTTATTTGATCTGAGCTGGAAAGAAAAGAATGTAAAATAATTCTCTATCATATTACATCTATCTATCTATCTATCTATCTATCTATCTATCATCTATTTATCCATTATCTACCAACCTATTACCTGTATATCTAGTCTATTATCTATCACCTTTCCTATTACCTATTGTCTATGTTTCTATTTATCTACCTACTTACAGCTCATCTCTCTATATATGACATATCTACTATATATCATATACATATCATATATAGATACATAGTATATGCCATGCAATATGATATATTGCATTCAAGGCCACTGATACTGTTTGGTGTCTCCCTCTGTTGGTCTCCACCTTTGGAGACAGGCTTTTTCACTGAACCTAGAGTTCACTGACTCGACTGAGCTGGCTAGCCAGTAAACTCCCAAGATATTTGCTCTCTGCCTTCCTTTCTCCCACCACTGGGGTTTCAAATGCACGATACCACAGGACAGATGTATGTTGACACCTCTGTGTTCAGAAAGTGTGAGATGTTTACTTCTCTCCTCTGTGCCTGGGTCACAGTGGCTTCCCATAGAAAGCACTTTCTTACAGGCCAGAATATCCAGTAGGTAAGAACTTTGCCACATTCTCTCTACAGTGCATCTTTCCAGTGCTTACCTGGTTCAGAATGAATGGAATGCAGGGAAGAATGAAAGAAGAGAACAGAGGAGATGCCCTGCTCTGCATGACTTATGAATTGCCCTGACTTGGGTGACAGGATATAAAGAAAAGATGGACACACAGGAAGAATGGTTATGATGGGCCTGGACATGCACTCGGACAGTTACACAGCAAATACAAAAGGAATCATGAAATTCAGAGCATTTATTTTAAACACCTGAATTGAATAAGTGGGTTTATTGTGTAAGTTTATTGTATAAGCTGAACAAGGAATAGATGGGTTGGTTGGCCCCAATAGTGGGATCTCATTAGGGGAGCATTCATCCTAGAAGAGGAAGCTGTGGTTGATGCTTTCTGTACACTCCCTATTATAAGGACCAGGCGAGAATGATTTGTCATTTCCCTGAGCCTCACCCCCCTCAAAGGCTTTGCCATGTCCATGGGTGGAGGCATGGGGGTCACTAGTGTATCTGTGCTCATGTCAGCAACTCATTCGCACTCTAGATATCACCCATTCCTTGTATGCTCACTCAGATCCTCTTCCCGTGGGGTCAAAAGGAGGAGAAGGACTGCTGAACAAGAATCAGTACAAGAGTGAAATCAATTCCAATCACATCCGGGGACTGCACGTATGTTCTGAGCCAAGCACACTGGCCAGACACCATGTCACCTTTTCCAAGGCTCTTATTCTCTCTGTGCCCATTTCCTCCTGGATAAATTAGGGGTTTGGTGCCATCCACTTCTCGGGGTTCGTGAGCAGCAAATGCTCCAGTGTATGACTTTCTAAACACTGTGCCTACAACTTGTGGAAGCGAAGTCAATGTTGAAATAGCAACACGGCCATTATGTTTGAGTTCAGATAAGGTACAAAGAATTCCCCCCCACACCCCACCAAAGATCTGGAACTTCTGCTTCCCTCCCATTGTGCAGAGATCTGTGCAACCTGTGAGACCCAGAGAAAGCCCTCAAGTCCTGAGTTCAAACCTGGCATGCAGGGTTCACTAGATGCATGTTGATGGCCCAGTGCTGCCTAACCTCATGGTCCATCCTCCCAACAGCTATCTCTTAGGTCCATTTAATCTCTGAATTACAGACAAAGGCTGAAACTCAGCTAACATGATTTTTCCCTTTCTTCTAAGCAGATGCCTGTTGAACATCTCTACTTCCTAAGTGCACAGCAATTCATTGCTGGCTTTTGATGAAATGGGAAATGCCCTGACTTATATATCAGCAGAGAAATTTGACAAGAAGGAGCCTCATTTGGACATGTGTGGTGGTTCTTTCATATTTGTGACAAACAGCCTTAAGCACCTGGGGGTCTCATACAGCCAGACACATCAACCTGCTGCTAGCACTGGGGACAGATCACACTCTCATGGCATTGACCTTTCCAGAGGTCAGATCTATAGTAGATAGCAAAAAAAAAAAGGGAAATATATGGCTTTTGAAATGATCCTATCAATTTTCAGACTGGTGTGCCCCAAGCTGTCTAGGAGAGCAAATGAAAAGGGAAAGAAAAGAAAGAGAAAAACGAAAAACCCATAAGTTCCTAACAGAATTTTATGAGTCAGAAATGACAGCCATGTCACTTGAAATAAGCTAGCAACTGATTGTTTCCGGAAGTAAATTCCTGCATATGCCTTACAGGGAGATCTAGCATCTAGAGGGAGGAGTGGGGCTTCCAGGGGCAGGAAACCACAGTTCAGATTTCCTGTTCCTGTCTTTCCCCTCCTCTAAGTAACTAGAAATGAAGATGAATTATTTTTTATAAAATAAAGTGTGGAAAAAGAGAATTGGGGAAATGGAGAATATTCAATTCGCAGTGTTCAGCAGTAGCTTTCTTCTTCTTGCTAGTTAACTTTTCAATTAGAGAGTGTTTTAAACCTGTATAAAAACAGAAAACCTAATGAGTTCACCCTCCTCTATCAAACACCAGTATCACTATCAGCAATTATCTTGTCTTGTTCCATGTCTATTTTCACTTCTTTTCCTTATATTCTAAGGAAAATTTCAGACCTTGTGTCATCCCACCTACGATATTATATCAGTGTCCCTTAGTGAGCACCTTCTGTATTCACTTGCCAGACAGTTGACACAAAGAGCTAAAGAAGGTTGCCTGTCCTCATAGACTCTTTGTCTTGAAAGTGGGAACAGATCTGAACAATAAAAAATTGATATTTATTGCAACAGATATTTAGAGAATAGAATGTGAACTGTTCTAGACTTGTTCTCCGTGCTTTGCAATATTGTTCTACATAATGTTCTAAACATACAGTGAAGTGGGTAATACAATATCAGTTTTTAAAAATAATAATATTTTTATCTTACGTATATTGGTGTTTTGCCCTCTTGTATGTCTGTGTGAGCATGTCAGATCTTGGAGTTAGAGACAGTTGTGAGTTGCCAAGTGGGTGCTGGGAATTGAACCTGGGTTTTATGGAAGCACAATCAATGTTCTTAACTGATAAGCCATCTCTCTAGCCCCACAATCTCGTTTTTACTAATGATAAAACTAAAATAATAAGAGCTTATTTTCTTCCAAGCTGCAAAGCTAGAAGTGAGGTCACTGGGATGTACAATGTGTTATGAAAGCACAGGAATAAAGGAAGTGAGCCTATGCCAAGGGCTTTGAAAGACAAATAGAACACTCCTTTGTAGGCAAGAAGAACAAAGGTCCAGAGAATGAATCAAGAGTTTTAGATATAAGGCAGGAATGGCCAGAATGGACCTGAGAAAGCAGGCGAAGGAAGGATCTGAGGGCTTTTGTGAGCTAGCCTGGGGAACACAGGCATTAATAAACATCAGCTATTAACTAGGTAAATAACAAGATCCAATGCTGAAAGAAACAATCTCTGGAGACTGGAAAAAATAGAATATAAGTGGGAGCTACAGACATGGGTGTCTGAATAAACTGAGGAGTAAGATTTCAGAAATACAGAAATAAGTATTCATTTCATGTACCTGAATTGGAGTACTTCATGAAGCATAGAGTTGTATTTGCTCTTACTTCTGGTTGCTGGATTGTCCAAATATTGTGGTAGCAGCGTCTTGGATAAGGTCTCTGACAACATGGAAGAGAAGCAGAAAAGATGCATGCCAATCACAGAATAAGCCAACAAGGCGGGGTTGATGTTCTTGCAATAATTAGTAGTCACAAGACCTGACCCAATCTAATGAGAAAGATTTACATTTAAAGATTTCACTGTCTTATTACTGACTGGGCTGAGGATTCCAAGCAGTGGGTTCCCAGGAGCATTCATTGGGAATTAGACCTGATGTGCTTATTTAGTTAAAGTCTTGGAACGCAGCATGAGTGTCTCCTTGAATTGGTCAGGCTCTGTGTAGAGTCCATGGCACAGTAATGGCTGCTATGCTCTGAAAGGCTGACCTTAGAAGACTGGTCATTACTGTCCTCAGAGACTGCCTTACGATGTTTTTCCACCATCTCTGGAACTGATAAGAATGGGGTCTCTTGTTTAAATTATTTACATAAACTATATACAAGCTCTTTCATTGCTGCATTCCATCTGAGAATCTGGAATTTTGGTAAATACCAGGATGCAGCTACCTTTGCATCAGCCCGTGAGAAAGCCTGAATCCTTCATCTCTCCTGAGCATCTCAAGGTGGCCGCATATCATACACGTTGCCACAAATTGTTGTTGGAAACTAATCACCTCCGGTGTGACTATGTGGGGAAGGATCCTTTGGTATTTGAGCCTGCTTCTCCTGAATTTTGTCCCACATGTCTCTTTCTTTTGATGATTTTCTTCCATATCTTTTTGCTCTAAGAACTCATAGCTGTGAGTATCACCCCCTACACTGGAACTTGAGGTGCTCCAACAAGGCATCAGACCTTAGGTTGCCTGAGAAGAACCCACCATTGCCATGCAGAGTGGCAGGACAGCATTTGGGTGGCTGCCACATGGAGACAGCAGATGCAGCATCTGACAGAATCCATCATGTAAATCCATTTTTAGACTTTAATTTCTCAGTTTTTTTTTTTTCCCTAGAGCTGATCCTGGAGAAAGTAGACTCAGCCTTGGAAGGTGGGGGAAGAAGGAAGAAAGAGCAAGTGGGGAAAAAGAGAGAGAAGCAAACGATTGTGCCAAATGAACTATGAGCACTCCTACCACGTTGCAGATCAAGAAAGCATGCCTCTGACCTGAACTGGCATGGGAGAAACACTGACCTGAGTCAGATATAAAAGTTTGATCATTTTTGTATCTCAATAGCAGAACGTAGGAAGAAACAGGCTAGAAAAGCCACGTGGTCTGACAGACACACTCTCAAGTGTAGGGGAGTGTGTCTGAGGGAAACATGGAGTGCAACACCATTTCTGTTGAATGGCATACATATTGTATGTATTGAAGTACACACAAGTCAGGGAAACCACGGTTCTGGCAGTCTAAGCACAAACAGGAACGTGAAGCATGCAGGTTCATATGTCCATCTGCAGTAAAAGGCATACCGACAGATGTTCAGCCAAGACTTTCTCTAGCCATGAGACTTTTTTTAAAAAGGAAGCTCCCCAGCCTCACAACCTCAGGTTCTGCTTTCCTGAAATGCGGCATTCAACACGAATCTCACTCCTGAGAATAACGGGAAGTGCCTAGCACACTCAGGAACCTCAGTGTAAGCTCATTTCGTGTCTGTTTCTTGGGCAATCACTGCAGCTTGCCCTCTTCAAAGTTAACTTTGGGAAAGATATAGCTTTATGAGAGTGTGTGCTTGCACAGCCTTTCTTAGTGGGCTTGAGGACTTGCCTAAGTGCCCAGAATTTACAGTTCGCATTATTTGATTTGGTTTTGGATTTTTCCTCTCTCATTATTTTTCAGTTCTTTGGACATTTCATATAATGCATTTTGATGATATCTGCTTCTTCTTCTAACTCCTCCCAGAGCCATCCCACTCAACTTGGTAAACTATTTTGTATTTAAACCCATGAAGTAAATATTGTGCTGCCCACATACTGTTGGATATGGGACCTTTGCTGGAGGATGGTCACCTGATCAAGGTCACCAACACTAAAGAAAACTGACTCTCCCTCTCCCAGAAGCGACCAACTTCTAAGAGCTCCTTGTCTAAGAGTGGAATTTCATGCTTACCTCCCTCTTGTCATATTGCAATATTGTCTGGCATGAGCACATATGGGTCTTATCCATGCTGTCACAACTGCTGTGAATTTGCATGTGCAACTGCCCCACTATACCCCCCACAACAGTGTTTCCTTGTCATCAGCCACTGACGGTGGTTCTTATAATGTTTCCATTCTCTCTTCAGAAAAGGGTCCTGAACCTTGGGAAGAAGGCTGTTATATGGATGGCCCACTTAGAGTTGACTACTCATCAGTAGTTTGTCTCTGCATCTGGACCAGGTATGCATCTTTATATTAACCCTCATCTACTAGAAAACGATTATCTGATAGAGGCTTGATAGATTCCGTGGTTTGAGACAGATGCTGTGACCAGTACAGTTTGGGATTGACCTGACACTGAAGTTGGGTCGTTTATGCGCTTTTATGGAGACATACATGCCAACCGGAACCTCAATCATCTACTTGTTATACACAGCGGAAATGAGCAGGCGGTGTGCTGCTACTTTTGGTAGGGCTCTGTAGGCACTGCAGGGCTCCTGGAGGAGGGAGCTTCAGTTGAAACATTCTGAATATAATATCAACATCAGCACTCACTTGAGGAAGGCTCTGTCTTTCCTAGGAGCCTTATGGGGACAGGCTTAGATATTTTCATGGGCCTGAGGCATTGAGAGATCCTTGTCATGACCATGTAACTGTTAATAATACATTTGCACTCAGGACTTCCTCTGTCTCAATAGACAGGGTCTTGTCTATGGAGTTCACTATGCATCTTAATCTGGCCTTGAACTCGTGGCAACTCTCTTTTATCAGCCTCCCTGCTGCTGAGACTATAGGCATTAGCCTGCATGGCCAGCTTTGTCCTGAGGTTCAGATCCATGAGAGCTGACTTCTGTATTGTCTTCTGCAACTTGGCTGTGAGACCAGCAATCAGCTGTGCTCACCTCCTGCCTCTAGCTTTAGTGTAATAGTAGGAAGCCCACCATATCTCCCACCACCCATCACCGACTATCTCTTTTCTCAAAGAGAACTGAGTTTACATATGCTTTTCTATTAATTCCACATATGATTACAGATTGAATTTTTTTTTTCAATGAGATCAGACATTTTCACATTCTTCTATGGCACAGTTCAACCATGTCTTGCATACTACAGATGTGGAAAATGTTGGATTCAAACAAAGCAAGTAGAAGGAGGTGTTTTCTCAAGTCAAGGCAGCATCCCAAGCCACTTACGAGAGGCACAGGATGTGTATGAGTGCTAGAGAGCTCAATGCAGCTACTTGGCTGCAAGACACAAGAGTGCTTGCCCCCTCCCCCACCCCAAGAACTGCCAGCCAGTCTTTCTGCCAGCAAAAGTTGGAAGCAATCCTTCTCGCCAGCTCTTGGGTTTCCCTCTTACATTTCCCAATGCATATGGAGTCTTAATTAGAGAGACTTCAAAGCCAGTAGAAAAACACAGTCAGAAAATACACTTTGAGTAAACTTTCATTTTCTCTTAGAATCATTTTTCTTCTCTCTACTGCGAGTGAGAAAGACAGACTCGATCAGAAGGCCTCTCATTCTTGGATGCACCTAAAGTCATCTGGGGGTGTTTAAAAATACATATGCCTAATTAATTCACAATCTCTGGTTAGTTTTCCAAAGCTCCCTGGATGGCTCTAACAGGAAATTACTACCAAGTTAGATGATGCATGTGGTTTTCTCTACCTCCAACATTCAGCTAATGGCCCTTTATTTAAAGTGTGACCATAAAGCAATTAGGCTGGCTTCCCATATCTCCCATCCCAAGGCAGTTAATCACAAGTGTTCCTCTTTGTGTAGTATCTAATATAGACTACACCAGCCATAGTGTGGTTTTAGGAACATTTTTAATGCTAAAATATCTAGAAGGCAATGCACAAATCTAAGAGGATGAGGCACTGCAAATAAGTTCAGGGCCATGTGAGGAAACAGCATATGTATCAAAGGGTAGGTGTGGGGCTTGTGAGGTGAGAAGTGTGATCTCCGCTCACAAACAATCATATATCTTCTTTCCTTCTCTTCCTCTTTTTGTTCTTCCTTTGTTCTTTCATTACTGAACATTGGATTGGACAAATGAAAGAGTAACCTCTTGCTAAATTCACCCATTAGTCACCTGCTTGAAAGTCCTATGCAAAATATTCTGATTCCTAGATGTTCGAAAGATACCATCTCTTAAGATAGGCCCCTATTGCTGAAGACACCATGTACTTAAGACACAGGACTTAGAGGAATCAAGCCGGATCTAACCTGGAAGCTTCCTTTCTGAGGATTAGCTCCCACAATCCTGGAAGGTGCTATGCAAGCTGCCAATGGAGAAAAGCAATCAACAGTTTTATCCATCTGTGGTATCTTAGAATCAACAATGACCAAATTGGCAAGATTATAGCCAAAGGTGCAGTAATAGCACTTATATCTTTATTATTATTATTATTATTATTATTATTATTATTATTATTATCATTATTATTATTATTATTATCCACATCCTGATCATAGCCTCTCCCTCCTCTCCTTCTGGTCCCACCCTCCATCCTTTTTCATTTTATTCCCCCCTCCTCCACTTCTCAGAAAAGGGGAGCCTCCCCTACCAATCTACCCGAGCACATCAAGTTGCATCAGAACTGAGCAGATCCTCTCCCACTGTGGCCTGACCAGACAGCCACGCCAGGGGGAGTGATCAAAAAGCAGGCAGCAGAGCCCATGTCAGAAAGAGCCATTGCTCCCTTTACTAAGGGACCCACATGAAGACTAAGCTGCCTATCAGCTTTATGTGTGTGGAGGGTCTAGGTCCAGTCCATGCATGGTCTTTGGTTGGTACTTCAGTCTCTGTAAGACCCTCCTGGGCCTAGCTTAGTTCACTCTGTTGGTCTTCTTAAGGAGTTCTTGTCCCCTGCGTGTCCTTTTATCCTTCCCTCCAATCATCCACAAATCTCCCTGTGCTCCACCTAATGTTTGGCTATAAATCTCAGCATCTGTTTCTATCTGCTAATGTCACTAGTATCTTAGGATTAACAAACATCTGTGTAATGGTACTTAAGGTTCACTCAATAGGAGAGGATTCATGCCTAGTATTGTAAAACTATCCAACTAGTACTGTAGAACTAGCTAGTGAAGCCATAGACCTTAGAAGAGAATCTGTTACATTTTCTTTTTATTTTATTTTTTTAATTTTTTTAATTAATTTATTCTTGTTACATCTCAATGGTTATCCCATCCCTTGTATCCTCCCATTCTTCCCTCCCTCCCATTTTCCCATTATTCCCCTCCCCTATGACTGTGACTGAGGGGGACCTCCTCCCGCTGTATATGCTCATAGGGCATCAAGTCTCTTTTTGGTACTGTTACATTTTCTTAAACCACTATAACCCTAACTTCACTCTAAACACCTATCCTTATAACCACAGGTAAGCTGCCCTTAATCAAAGAAATGTCTTTTTCCAGCCAACAAAGATAATTAAAGAAGCACATCACTAGTTAAAATGCACAGCCACTGTAGATAGATCTATAACACTGTCAATAGGACCAAACGGCAGCCTACAGAATGTGAAAAGATCCTGACCAACCTTACATTCCCAGAGGCTAATATCAAAAATATATAAAGAACTCAAGAAATTAAACATCAACAGATCAAATAACCCAACTAACAAAATGGGATACAGAGCTAAACAGACAGTCCTCAACTGAGGAATCTTTAATGCCAACAAGCACTTAAAGAAATGTTCATTGTCCTTAGTCATCAGGGATCTACAAATCTGAGATTCTACCTTACACCTGCCAGAATGACAAAGATAAAAATCTCAAGTGACAGTCCATGCTAGCAAGAATGTGGAGAACGGGGAACACTCCTCCATTGCTGATAGCAAGGCAAACTTGTACAATCACTTTGGAAATTTGGTGGTTTCTCACGAAATTGAAAATAGTTCTACCTCACGACCCAGCTGTAGCACTCCTAAGCATATAACCAAAAGCTGCTCCACCATACCACAAGGACACTTGCTCAACTATGTTCATAAGCAGCTTTATTCATAATAGCCAGAAACTGGAAAATAACCTAAATGTCCATAAACTGAAGACATTGTGGTACATAGGCATAATGAAATTATTACTAACAGTAAAGACATCATGAAACTGTCAGGCAAATGAATGGAACTAGAAAACCTCATCCTGTTGCTTAGTAATCCCAAAGAGATCAAAAGATGAATAAAGTAGTAAGACAACGCCCAGAATCTCCACAGTTTGCTTTTCTGGAAATGGTAGAACGAAGCATATATGAAATACTGCTCTTCTGACAGTTGTTAAGGTTGTGATCTGTTAGCGTAGCCGTGTGATTGGGGGGGGGGTGTCCTATCAATAATTCACGGTTTCAGGGAGCAGAGGAAGCTGTGGGTATGTTAATTCTCCAGTGAATGTGTGTTGTTGATTAGAACTGACCATGACAAGGACCATAGCCTCAGACCCATGGGAAAACGTAAAGCTTTCATGGGGGAAGGGGTGAGGCTCAGAGGGGTGGCAGAGCTTTCCCTTGCTCAATGTGTGGATGTTGAGAGTGTGAGCAAAAAAATGTCTACCATAACCTTTCCTACCCTCCATGTTTACAATCTAAAGACTCTTCCCCTACAGAGATTGCTCCTACAAAGATTAGCTATATCTCCTAGATCTAGATGTGTAGTCCAAACCCTCCTGCAATGTTCAGACATATACCATAAACTCTGCCTGCCTCCTTGTTTACCTATATGTAACAACTCTGCCTCTGTATTCAGCTGTATGTAAAAATCCTTCCCCTC
The DNA here is from genome assembly GCF_903995435.1 of Acomys russatus. Classification (NCBI taxonomy): domain Eukaryota; kingdom Metazoa; phylum Chordata; class Mammalia; order Rodentia; family Muridae; genus Acomys; species Acomys russatus. The sequence goes on along the minus strand of NC_067153.1, from coordinate 23,197,959 downwards.
TGTTCAACTCTGTAATAAAACACTGAGATTCAAGGGTGCTGAGGCATCTCTGTAAGGGAACCCAGTCTACTCAGATCCAGCTTATCCAAAAAAGGAAAAAAGAAAAAGAAAAGAACCCATCATCCTGAGTGAGGTAGCCCAGATCAAGAAAGGTAAACAAGGTATGTACTCATTTATGAGTGGCTATTAGCCATAAAGTACAGGATAACCATGATACAGACCCAAAGAAGCTAAGTAATAAGGAGGATTCAAAGGAGGATGCTTGAGTCTCACTCAGAAGGGGAAATATAAGAAACATCTGAAGTAGATGGAAGAAAGAAACTAGGTAGTAGAGGGTATGAAGGGGAATCTCTGGGATAAAAGAGGCTCCCAGAAGTCTATGGGGGAGACCCTAGCTGACACTCCTAGAAGTTGAAGATATGGAGCCCAAAGTCACCACCTTATATAGCCAGGTAGGACTTCCGGTAGGGAGAGGGGTACACCAACCCACCCATAAAACCTTTAACCCAAAATGTGTTGTCCCTACAGGAAGTGTAGGGATATAAATGGAGAAGAGACTGAGGGAAAGGCCAATCAATGACTGGTCCAACCAGAAAGCCATCCCATGTGAGAGTGCCAACCCCTGACACTGTTAACAATACTCCTCTATGCTTGCAGACAGGAGCCTAGCATAGCTGTCTTCTCAGAAGCTTCATCTAGCAACTGATGGAAACACATGCAGAGACTTGCAGCCAAAGAACATGTGGATTTTTAGGAGTCTTTGGGACAGTGGATGGAAGGACTGAGGAAGCAGGAGGGATCAAGTCCACCTCAAGAACATCTGTAAAGCGAACAAACCTGGGCCCAAGGGGTCTCACAGAGACTGAACCACCAGCCAAAAGGCATACATGGACTGGATCAGCTTGTTCTTCATGTGGGTCCCCTAACAACTGGAGCAGGAGCTGTCTCTAACTTTACTACCTGCCTTTAGATCCTTTTTCACATAGCTGGGCTGCCTTGTCAGCCCTCAGCAGAAGCAGATACTCTTGGTCCTGCTGTGACCCATGGTGGGGCCTCTCCTTCTCAGAGAAGTGAAAGGGCATGTGAGCATGAGACTAGGAGAAGAGGAAGGAGAGAAAACTGCAATCTGGATGTAATACATGTGATAAAAATAAATAAATAAATATCCATCATCATAAACAAAAGCAGAAAGATACTATCTCTTCTACATTGCAGTGGGCAATGACATTGAAGGACAGAATAGAACAATGAGCAAATCCTCCTGCAAACCCACACAGCTCTTTCTTTCATACACCTCCATGATGCTACGTATTTTTTGTATTCATATTCATTTTGTACTCTGTGTCTGCCTAACTGTTCTTTGATCTCTTTGCACTATTCTAACTTTCCTCTTGGGTTTACTGTGCACCTCTATCCCACACATAGTTTTGAATGGCAAGCTATTCTGTTAACTGTGCATCCTATAGCTTCAGGAAGAGATTTCATCCCTTTCATGTTAGAAGAAGCTCTCTCTCAAGCTGCTGACCCCCAGCTTCACATGCTAACCCCCACATTATTGATATTTTAGGATAGATAATTATCTCGAAGCCAGGATCTGATCTGTACATTGTAAAAATATTTACAACATCTCTGAGGTCTGTTACGCGTGTGCACATGCACACACACACACACACACACACACACACACACACACACACACACACACACACACACACACACACACTGTGACCATGTAAGTATCTGAAAATACTGCCAGTTTTCTCCTGGGAGTCAAATCAGTCTGAATGAAGCCCCATTGCTTTAATGAAATGCAATGTCCCAGTGCCCACCAGAAGTGGCACAGTAAGCTCCATTAGTTTGGGGCCTAGCCAGCATCATACACAGTATCCAAAGGAGAAGCCCCAGCTGCAAGGAAGCAAGCTTTGGGAAGATCAGCTGTTCCATTTAATTGTAAATTTGGACAGGCTCTGCTGAGTGAAGTACAGAGTGTTTCTCGCCTTGGGCACTGATATTGTATGGAATAATAGCAACCTGAGAGGCATCTGGGTTTTGTGGCATGTGTCTGCATGAGCGAATCTCTGCTCATTGGATTGTTTTGAATTAATGTGGAAGCTATAAATAAAGCGTTCTCTCTTTGGGAGGCTGTCTTTGATCTATTGTTACCTACTCTTTTTAGTATTCTTTAAAGGCAATTTTCATTCAGATCCTTCATCAGCAAAGCAGGCAGACTTCAATAATCCCACTCAAAAGCTTCCCTTACTTTCTGCACAGAGCCCCATGTCAATCAACTGAGAGGCCCTCTCTCCTCAGGGGCTATCCCTGAACGCCCCCGGAGAATAGAAGATTGTTAGACTATGCTGAGGTAAGCAGGCCCAACATGTAATTCAAGGAGAGTAAGTTTGACTGACATTTCCCTCCTGTGTTGAGATTAGTTAAATAATTGTGGCAGAACAACTGCAATCACAATTCTTCAGTACCCTGGAGGAAATGGCCCAGCAGAGTTGTGTCTCCTATTGTGGGAAGAAGCAAGATCCAGAATCCTTGCCTCTGCTTTGGTTATTAATAATAAACCTCCGTGTCAGCAGCCTGATTTTTGCAATTGTTAAGATGTATACATGGAAGATAACATGAGCTTCCACTGTCACAGGCAGTCATGAATCCAAAAGTAATTGAGTACTAGTGCATCAGATGGTTATGGGAGCAAGAGAATGAGTGTTTCAAGAAATAATTCCAACCCTATCTCTTTCTTGTTTTGCAGAATGCATCCATCTACTACTCAGTTTTCTCATAGATGTAATAAGAATATTCATATCCTATCACAACATTACCAGAAGCTTTTAAAATCTGCTATGGAGAGCGACTGTCATAATGCCATGCAAAATGATTGTCTCTCCTTGTCCCTCCCTTCCTCCTCTTCCTTCTCCTCTCTTCCCTTACTGTCCTCCACTTTTTTTCTTCCTTTTTATACAGGGATTTTGTAGGTAGCCAGGCTGGCCTTATACTTATTATCACCCACTCTTAGCCTCTGAAATTCTTGAATCACTCTTTGTTTAATCATCATGCTTGCTCTCCTCCTTCTCCTCCTCCTCCTCCTTCTCCTCCTCCTCCTTTCTTCTCATCTTCCTTTGCAACAGCAGCAGCATTAACATTTCCTAAGAAGACAAACAGATTAGTGGTTGTGTAGTTTATCCCTCTTTGTGCATGTTAACAAGGGTTTTAGGGATCTTTCCCATCAGACATAGAAAGAAGAGACTCTTTTTAAGAGACCAGAGGAGAGTTCCCCAGTGGTCCAGTTTCTGGCAGCCTTTTCCGTGGCTGAGTCACATGACTTAAACCAAAAGCTCTTGAACAACTATCGAGGCAAAGTAGACACTCCACTGCCTTTCTTTCCTTACAGAGCCTGAAATGCTAATTCATGGATGTTGAAAATTTGGGTAGGTTTCAAAAGCAGTGTGGGCTTATGGGAGGCTGTAGCCAGTGAATGCAGACACACACAGAATCCAACTCTGACTGTCAGCTAAGAACCCTGGGATGTGTAGCAGCCCTGAGCCTCAGGCTCTTACTCTGACCCCATAGACTGAATATTATAACATAAGAGATGCTTATAGTCTGGGTTAGTTTTCAGAAGGATTTGTGACACAGTCCTCAAGCAGAAGGATGTATTTGTAGGAGGAGCCTATCATTTGGGAATGTTATTCAAACGAGCTCTTAGATGCTGAGGGTCAAAAGAATCATCATCTCCCCTTAGACAAGAGCAGGACACCACTGATAGCCAGTTCCAGTTCTTTCTTTTATCTCAAGTGGGGCTGGAGTAGGGGCAGACTGGAGGAAAGGCTGCACTAAGGGTTTGAGTTAAAGATGGAGCTGCTTCTAGGCAGAAAGATCAAAGTCCCACAGGGATGTTGCATTCAGAAGAATGAATGTATTCATGTCATTTCATGAATCACAATTCAGGAAATCCCTAGATGAGATATTAGAAAGAAGATCTGTAGTTCTGGTTTTGTTGGAAGGACAGAATACTGTGATTGAACACCTAAACAGAAGTGAGGGGTTTTATCCAAAGATCTAGCCCTGCTTGAGCATGCTACCATGGGTCCTAGGCCAGTCTTGACCTATATAGCCCTCATCCATATAGTCGAGTTGCTGATTCTGGTACTAACCCTGAGGTTGTTCCATCAGTAATTTGGGAATTCTGTGTCTGATGTTCTTACAATATATTGAAGACTGCTGTCTTTCCAGTAGTCATAATGCATCTATGATGGAGGGCTGTCTTCCTATATCAAAACCAGTAATTAACTGAAAACACTCAAGGAATACATTTTATTTTATCACAAAATTTGGCACTTTCTGTCTGCTCAACCAAGTGCAGCTAGTGCTGCTGTCTTCCCTGGAGAAACTAAAAGGTACTGTAGGGAAATCCAATTTTAGCCCCAAAACGATCGGTTTGCCTTTCAATGCCATTCTTCCTCTACAGAAGGTGGTCTGCCTGCCCTATTATATACACTTGAGATGGTCAAGGAAGGCTCTCAGGCACCCATGAGGAATTAAAAGCAACAACAGCTTCACTTTTCAGAGACTTTGGAAGCCTTTCCTCATTTGGAGAAGGTGTGGAGATGAATTTTAAACATAAATCTGTGCTTACTGAGTTTAAAGCAAATTGGGATCTTGACCACTAGCAATGAAGGTGGCTAATCTAATTTGAAGACTGTGTGCAGGTATATCAGAGCATGTGAGCTTCTGGAGACCCATGTTTTATGCTATCAAAGCCCAAGGGAGAGGAATGATGGATTTACCTTCAGGGCAGGCCAGGTCTTCAAGAAATGCCAGCAGCTGTCTCCAGATTTATAATGATGTTACATTATGGGTTTGTAGTCTTGTAATCCTTAAAAAGTACTTAATGAAAATATTAGTACATGATAGCAGGTTCACAAACAATACCAATAGAAGTTATCTAAGCTAATGGTTTGATCAATAATTATAGGCTGAAATCAATCACTTCTCTCTCCTTTGTGTCTCTTCTGCTGTCTGTGTTCCTTCACCCTCTCTCTGTATAGATATATCCACAAAATTTACACAAAAAATGTTTGAGTCTAATATTATAATCACTATTTTAAATGAGGTTACAGAAATTTTTAAAAGTTAAATCACATGACCTGAATTACTCTTATAACATAAAAAGTTAGCATTAGTTTACAGTCAAAGACTTTTGTCCCATCTTATCCTTAAAGGCATTGATCCGCTATGGCACACCAGCAGAAACACAAAGTAATAACAGTCAAGGTAATTTTGAAGTCAATGTCACTTTCTAAGAAGTCTTAGTGATTTAACAAGGACACTGGGTTTAGTGACCACTAGATACATCTTCAAAACAAAAGACAGCTGGAGATGGTTTCCTGTGAAAAACGACAATAACAAGCCATCACTGTGTAATGTGTGATGTGTGGCTGGCCATTCCCTCCTTGAGTGCTTTGCAGTCTTTCTGTCAGAGGCTGGTCCGTGGATCTGTGGCATTGCCACCGTGTGGGAGGTTGTGAGATAATTTTTGGAGTATGTTCCTACTAAGTTTAGAACCCTCGTTTTCACAATGTCTCAGATATGATTCTAATGTATCTTTAAACTTGCAGGCATAGCAGTTTGGTGTCTTAAAGTGTAAATGATGTGTCTTGTTTATAAGCCCACCAAAGACCACCACAAAGGCACTCTTAAGGCAGAAAAGAAAGTCTTATTGCCAGCTAGCAGCTGCATGGGGAACTTGTTGGAGGTTGGTCTGATGTGTTTTGGTGCTAGTTACTGCTTGCTGTCTCTGTGCCCCACCTATACCATGCCTAAGGCATAACCTGTTTGACCAATAAAAGGTTATCACATCTGGGTAGGGTAAATGGGATAGGCATGACTAAGGTTCCGGGGCTTTGGGAGACAGGACATCTTTCAGGAAGAAGAGACCAGAGAAGAGGAGAGAAGGAAGAAGGCTACTGCACCATAGGTTAGTTGGAGCAGAAGCACATAGCCAGTGTGGATGGAGACATGGCCCAAATGATGATAATTAGCAAGTATTTGGGATTATAGATGGGAGGTAGCTCGATAGAAATTATTAGAAGCAGATGGCATGGGATTGGGTCAGGTATCCCATACCTACCCCAGTATGGGAAGTAGTTTAGGGGTTTAATATCTGCCCTGCCCCAGGTTAACTATGGCTATTTTAAAATATAACAACTGTCTGTCTCTTGATTGATTGATAGCGGGTTAGAAAATATGGCCGTAATAATAGTTATAGGCCTAATCATGTTTATTATTAGGCCATACTGATGAAATAACCACAACAGGAACTTGCCCAAATCATGCATCTCCAAGATTTACAGCCCTTCATATTTTATGCCCCTAATCACAACCTGTATCCTAGTTGTCACACAAAAAACAAAGTTAGTGTATTTAGGGACTTTTATTTGGAGGCTTTCTTGGAACTGTGGACTAGGTCTTTGTTTCCATTTTGGCAGGTGTTGGGGCCAGAGTCCTGCGTTTCAAGGTGAGGATAGTGCCTGTAACTTGGCATCAGTTGTGCTCAGGTCCTGGGACCTGTTACATTCCCTACTGGTTCCATGGGAATGAGTCAAATCATAGACTTATCTTGGGGCAAGCGTTTATAACATCACCTCAGCACTAACAGTTTAACCAAACTTACTCTCTGTTTTACATATCTCAGTAGGCAATTGAGCAGACAGGGTCCTATAGTGAGGGCTAGAAGCAAAAATATAAATGTCCCAGCAATGGCTCTAAATATTTCACCAAGGGAAACAGGAGAACAAAGATTGGTGCCCGTTGTCAGATTCTTGGTATTTCTTTTATCTTCCCTTAAAAAGAGGTCTCCAATTACCCTTGAATGCTTGGTGTAGAAGCAACAAGTTTCTCACAGTGTCTTCATGAAGAAGTCCAGTCCTTTGTGATTCCACTAAGCTCACAGGCAGGAAATAGAAGTTTCCAGATATGTTTACTTGAGGGCTGAGTTCCTTAAAGTTTTATCCCCTATAATTAGGGATGAAGTTTGAAGATCATCAGAGTCCATGATGGCAGCCCCCACTAACAGGGTAATAACAAGGGGTATGGCTGGCTGCACACGGGGAGCCCAGAATCCAGACTTAGGCAGGCCTTACCTTCTTCTCTATTGTAGATGAACACCTGTGGCATAACATGCCTAAGGATACAAAGGAGTGGGCTCTCCTCCAGGGCCAATGACTCAGTAAGATGCCCAGTTGCTTAAGCCTTTAAGGCAAGTGATCCAGGTAGACTCTGGAGCCTGGACATTTTCTTGACTGCCATTCCTGGCACTATGTATGGCTACAGGAATCTGCACACTCAAGGGAACTAACTAGGGGGCATCTTGGTGATGTTTAGCAGATAACCTTTCCTTGGTGATTGCCCAGGGTAAGCTTATGGTGGTCCCATTTATACTTGTCAGCATTGGAGGTGGAGCTTATTGTTTGATTGATTCCAGTTCCAACATAATATGGGGGTCATGCGTCTTTCTCAAGGCTGGATAAGGAAGACACCTGGGCCACTCAACTCCAAAAGAAAGCAAACTAATTTCACAGAGGGTCTGGAGCTTTGCAGGAGAGAAAATGAACACCTTGTGTCTTAGCATGCATTCCTTTTTTTATTTTATTAAATATTTTTATTTTTTACATATACATTTATATTAATACACATATATACAATAAACTACCAATAGCAAGAAGAACCATGACACAATCAGAATTATATAAATGTTACACTTATGGTGTTTTTGGTTATTTGTATTTGATGGCCTTGAAGAAAACATCTTTCCTATCTTGGTGCATCTATAATTCTGAATGTAAAGAATTTCTGTCATATCTTGTCATTATCAACTTAAAACATCTATCTAGACCCAAAAACATCACAACCTCTAAACAAGTAAGCTTAATTGTAAGACTAAACTATCTGGTCTTCAACCCCATCAGAGACTTGAGAAGGAATAAAATTGATTACCTGATTACCAGAGTACAGCTTAGTAGCTTTCCAAATGAGAAAATGATATTTCAATGGACTCTTGGGACTCTTCAGTCTCCCTCCCACTTTGAATTTGTTTCTCCAACCAACAGAACTCTAAGAAACACACAGAAATACACAGACAAGCAAACAGTAAAGAAAGCCATAGGCCACAACACAGACTTAAGACAGGGGGTCTGATGACATTTCAGGTGGATCCCGAACACGAGGGTTAGGGTCACATTCAGCTTTGTCCTATTCAGAAGACACCATAAACAGAATTAATTCCTGAAGTGGCAGATTCAGGTGACTTTTCTGCATTTTCCTGCTTTAGGGTAGAGGTGTCAGGAGTGTCTGGGGTGCTAGAGCTAGAAGCAAGGAGAGTGTGGCCCTGGAATGCCTGAGGGTGCACAACCCCTTGGAACTGTCCATTTTCCATGTTATCACTCCAGAAGGAATCTGAGACCTCCAGTGTCCTGGAATGTCGATGTCTGGGGGTCTTACTGGAACTTCCAGAATTCTGTGAGGTAAGCCCACCAGAGACCACCTTAAAGTCAAAAAGAAAGTTTTTATTGCCAACCAGTGGCTGCACGGGAAACTTGCTCAAATCAGTAATGCCAAGTCTTATAGCCCTTTGTTGTTTAAGCACAAGAACTTCAGTGAGCAAGAAACAGCTCTACAGAAGTCAAAATTCAAGGTTTATACATTTAGGGACTTTCCTGGAACTATGGACTGTGTCTTTTTTTCCCATTGTGTCAGGTGGTGGAGCCTACATGCTGGGTTTTAAGGTCAGAATCAGAATGATGCTTCTAACACGGCATCAGTTGTGTTAAGTTCTGGGAGCCTGTTAAACAACAGCCCAGGAAACATTCATATGTACACACACAATCCTAGGTAACATATGTGCTGGGACTCACGGTGAGTTCCTTTGCTTACAAAGGGATGTAGTACCTAGGAAAATGACAGTGTTTATTAAAAACTGACTCTCAGACCCTCCATCAAGCACATTACAGTCATCATTTAATTTAAGTCATATAATAACGGGCATTATTTATATTTTATAGAGGGAAAATAGAAGCTTGTGAATATCAATGGCAATCTCAAGGTCACTCAGGTAATATGTCATGAGTCTGGGCGTTGAACCTAAGTGGTACATTTTACTGCCTTTCTAGTGCCAATAAAATAACGTTTCAGAAATTTCCGTAGAGCCTTGTGCGGGAATCAGTGAGCTCCACAGTACTGAACAGCAGCCTCACGTCATACCATTGCATCCCAACTACCACTTACTGGCAAAGATAGCTTATTACTAAATATTTATAATCTATATCTGAATTAACAAATAAATGGAACTCAATAATTGAACATTGTCAATAATAATAATATTACAAAATGACATTAGTTGAATCCTATCATAATATATGGACAATTCAATTATCAATTTCAAATATTCTTGCTCTAATCACCCAGAAAAAAGCTCAACTTGGATCATATTTAAAAAAAAAAAAAAAAACAACTAGAAACACAAATTGAGAGTAGAACTTGCCTGTACTCCTCAAAATAGTCAGTGTCATAAGAGAAAATAACAAGGCAGGAAAATCATGTACATTAAAGGAAACTAAATACGTGGGCTAATATGTCATATAACCCTAGACTGGGTCCTAACTGGGGTTATTGGGCATACAAATGGTTATAAGAGTGTTTGCTAGAACCTTTGGGGATATCTGCATATGGACCCTGATTCTAAATTATAGAATCATGCTGAGATGAAATCATCAATCCAGGTAAGGGTGACCATCTTATTTGGGTTATACTTGAGAAAGCCTCTATTTTAGGAGATGCATGCTGAACAGTTTTGAGTCCACACATAACGTATATACAGAGTTCCTTCTCAAAAGGGAGAAAAAACAGAGAGCAAAATAAATCGGATATGGCTCAAGGTTAACTTACGAATCAGAACAAGTAAACATTGGTCCACTACACTACTCTTTCAATTTGTCTCTAAGTATGAAATTTCAAAATCAATGGGAAAAATCAGTTTGTATTGATCCAATGTTATTTCAGTACATACTTTTCTTTCTTTCTTTCTTTCTTTTTTTCTTTCTTTCTTTCTTTCTTTTTTTTCAGAAGAGACACAGGGCAGTATGAGATGGAAAGAAGACATAGGCATGAAAGGATAAAAGCAAGAAGGGCTTTGAAGACAAAGGGTTGACAACAGCCTCTATGAAGGATGGGTATTTTTGAGTGTCACCTGCATGCATTTCACAATGGGAGAGGGAAGGCGACATTGTAATTTATAGATTGTAAATGGTTACTTTCACATGGGGTGTGCCTGTTCTGCTTTGCCTGTACAACAGGGGGCTGGCCTGAGCCCAGGAATGCCCAAATCCCATTATTCAGAACCATCCATCCCAAGCAACCCCCTGCCTTCACCCAGAAATGTCTTGAGAGAGTTCTCAGTGCCTTTCTGCTACTTTACTTGTTGAGGAGCTGGTCTTTGGCATGTTTATCCCTCTTCACTCTCACATTTAGCAGAATGTGACTAGAAAGAGATTGGGTACATGAGAGGCTGGAGACATAGGTCACTGGGTAAAGCATTTGACACTTATACGTGAAGACCTGAACTCAGACTCTACAACACATTTTTTTTTAAAATCCAAGCATGGCAACATATGTCTGGGACCCCAGTACTCCTACAGCTAGATGGAAAGTGGAGACAGGAGTAGTTTCAGAAGCTTGTGGAACAATTTGCCTTGGGTCTACAACTATTTATTTAAAAAATTTAAAAAAAAAAACTTATGTCTTTAACAAGATAGAAAGCTAAGTGACACTCAAGATTAACCTCTGACCTTGAGTGTCACATGCATGAATGCATTCCCATGAAAACACACACACACACACACACACACACACAGAGAGAGAGAGAGAGAGAGAGAGAGAGAGAGAGACAGACAGACAGAGAATGAGAAAGAGAGAGACAGAGAGAGACAGACAGACAGAGACAGAGAGACAGAGAAAATACTAGACATATGATTTTTTTCTCTCTCAGAAATTTGAAAGGTTGAAATGAATGAATTCAACCTGAAAAAAGGGTTATGTTGAAATTACATGTTTGACCAGAGTACATACAGTCTAAAATCTAAAGCAAGCCCAGGTCTTGAAAGAGCTGAAGAGAATTTGCAAAGCCAAGTGGTTCCGGAGCAGATGTGCAAAGAAAAATGGAGGTGAGGTACATCTCTAGGATCAAAAGCAGAGCAGAGTTGTTTCCTCAAAGCATCATTTTTTATTTAATTAATTTATTCAGATTACATCTCAATTGTTATTCCACCCCTTGTATCCTCCCATTCCTCCCTCCCTCCCACTTTCACCCTATTCCCCTCCCCTATGTCTGTGACTGAGGGGGACCTCTTCCCCCTCTATATGATCATAGGCGATCAAGTCTCATCTTGGTAGCCTGCTATCCTTCCTCTCAGTGCCACCGGGCCTCCCCATCAAGAGGATATCATCAAATACGGGGCACCAGAGTTCACGTGAGAGTCATTCCCTTCTCTCCACTCAGCTGTGGAGAATGTCCTATCCATTGGCTAGATCTGGGTAAGGGTTCGATGTATACTGTCCTTGGCTGGTGCTGTAGTTTGAGAAGGACCCCTGGGCCCAGATCTGCCCATCATAATGTTCTTCTTGTAGGCTTCTAGGACTCTCTGGGTCCTTCTATTTCCCCATCTCCTATATTTATCTTACCTAGAGTCTCAGTCGGATGTCTTCACATCTATCCCAATCTCCTGGTAAATGAAGACTTTTGTGGGACATGCCTTTTGAGCTAGTGTCCAATTATAAGTGAGTATATACCATTTGAGTCTTTGTGCTTCTGTGTTAACTCACTCATTATGATCATTTCTAGTTCCATCCATTTGTCCACAAATTTCAGGATTTCCTTGTTTTTAATAGCTGAGTAGTGTTTCCCTACATCTGACAAAGGACTAATATCCACAATATATAAAGAGCTCAAGGAGTTAAATACCACCAAACCCAATAACCCAATTAAGAAACAGGGCTCAGAACTAAACAGAGAATTCTCAACAGAGGAATATCGAATGACTGAGAAACACTTAAAGAAATGCTCAACATCTTTAGTCATCAGAGAAACGCAAATCAAAACAACTCTGAGATTCCATCTTACTCCCATCAGAATGGCTAAGATTAAAAAAAGAAAACAAAACAAAACCTCAAGTGACAGCACATGCTGGCAAGGATGTGGAGAAAAGGGAACACTCCCTCAAAGCATCCTTACCACCTCCACATAGTTCCCAACAGCCCGGCACACCTGTGGGCATCCTCTCTTTCTCTGCTATTCAAGTTAGTTAGTTAGGTTTCCATTCCTTGAACTTGTTTTTCATGTCTCTGCTGACTATGACCTCCCTCTTTTCACTTTGACTGGATCTTACAGTTCAATCCACCTCCTCTTCCAGAATACTGGCTATTGTATATCCAATCCTCCTCTGAATCAAGTGACTATTATGAGTCCAGGCCCATTAACTCATCTCTGGTTACTAATCCCAACCCAATAGATGACAGCCCTTATGAAACTAAACCTCATGTCATACATTTGGAACCTCTGGGCATTAACTCACCAGTGGTTTCTATACCCAAGCTCTCATAACCACCCCCTGCTCCTTTTTACACCCACGATACTGTCAGCGGTGGTGTGAATTATTTTAGTGTTTCTTTGGTTATTGAACAGACTAAGGTGATTGTTGTATTTTTGGTATATGGTTTGCCTGGTAGATTCTGAAAGTCATGAACAGAGAATTTAATTTTCACATTTTTTTCCAAGGAATACATGTTTACAATACAGTAGGGGGACAGAAGAGAAGGAGGCTAAACAACTCAAAACAGTTCCAGGAACAAGTGCTACTAGTCTTTGGGCTCCTTGCCTATCAAAGTTGGAAAAATACTAGCCACATCATGCACCATAGGCAAACTATAACACTCACTTTTATTAATTGAAAATCATCTCACTGAATTTTAAAAGTTCTTTAAAATATTATCTTTATATCTGTATGATATAAAACATCGTAGTTGTATAAATAGATGAATAGCTTTTACACTTGGCTTTCACTGCTTGCTAATATAAATAACTCAGGGGTGAAAATCTCTGTGTGTGTGTGTGTTAGATTCCTGATGCAAACTGACAAACTTTGCTTCACAGATGCCTTTTTTTAACTTTCTTTGTGCTTCCTTTATTGTCAAAGAAGGTCCTCTCTTTTCTTGTGCTGCTGTCAATGTTATTTCAGTGTTGACAAATTTAATCACGGAAAAACTAGGAGCTCCTATCGGTGTGTGTGGAGACTAGTAAGGTTGTGACTTACACGTGTGATTAAGAATTGAAGCAGGACATTAAATGAGTATTGTGATTTATTTTGCTGAGTGATGGTCACTTGTCGACGTCTACATGGAGTCAAATCTTCAGCTAGCCAGAGACTTAGAATTCCAAATTAAACTCCACTCCTCAATGTAAGGCAAATGTGAGTGCTATACCTGGGGTGTTAATATCTCAGAGTTTGTCCAACTCTGTCTAACTCATAGTGAAGCTTGAACACTTTATAACTAAGTAGGGGAGGGGTGAATAACATACAAATGATGATCACAAATGAAGAGGAAAATAACTAGAATGTCTTTTATAATGTCTGGTGACTGATCGTATCTGCTTTCAATTAGGCACTGTTAGGACATGTAGATTTGAATTTGACAGGAAAAGAACTTTAATAGCTTGTGACTTAAAAGGTAGAAACCGAATTTCTTAGAGCATGTGGTAGAACTCTAATGATAAAAGAGTCACTCAAAGAAAGAATAAGCAGGCTACCAAGATGAGACTTGATAGCCTATGATCATATAGAAGGGGAAGAGGTCCCCCTCAGTCACAGACACAGGGGAGGGGAATAGGGTGAAAGTGGGAGGGAGGGAGGAATGGGAGGATACAAGTGATGGGATAGCAATTGAGTTGTAATCTGAATAAATTAATAAAATTAAAATTAAAAAAAAAAAGAGGCTCTAGTCCAAAAAGATTGGGTTCTATCTCAGCTTTGAAGGTATCCAGAAAGGGGAATGCAGAAGCATCAGTGACTGCTAAACATTATTGCACAGCCACCCTGTGACTTGCATTCACTAAAACCCTCTGGGGTCTGGCTAGCCCCTGACCTGTTGGACTCTCTTTCCTTCCAAGAAAACAACTCCAGTAGAGAGAATGAAGACAAGGGGGGTATCTAATGACTCCTTAAAGGCTGCTTTGCATTGGATATTTTCATTTTTTTTTCCTTTCCATTGTTCAAGTGACCTCTACCTCTCTTTGAGGAATATTCTCAAATTTTAAGTCACTTTTAATCTTTTGCTCCTAAATGTTCATCCCAAGAGGCTATAACTTTATTGTCTGTAGAAGTCACTTTATGCATTTGTATTTCTCCCTTCTCCCCCAGCACAAAATATTCCAGAGGTAGCTCATCTATGAGCTCAGAAAAGCCATTTGTTGAGTGTTTATTGTAAGGCTCATTTTAAATGATATCAGGTTAATAATTAATTGCAAAGGTCACGTATATTCCCAGCTCTTTGGGTCCTGGTTATTTTGTTGGTATTTCCGGTCTTGCTGTTGTTTGTATGTATGATGGTTGCAAATGAAAGATTCTATATCATTATACACATGGCTCATCTGTTTTTCACTTTTATCAAAACAAATTTCAGCTGGAATGTTTATGCTGCTAAGGTGGTAAATAGAACACATCAGGGCTTCCTGATCATTGCCCAACAAAAGGGAAAGCCTGTTAAACACAGGTGCAGCACGCAATGGCATAAAGGGTGTATTCATTAGTAGACCGGGGCTAAGTTTTGGCATCAGAAAAGCCTGTGTTTATTCCTGGCTTTGTCATTTTTCAGGTCCACAGCACTCGCCCAGTAATTTAAGTTTCCAGTGTGGCAACTTTCTCATCCACAAAAGGGAAAGAGTATTTGTCTTTTTAGACTATTCTGTTTCAATGAGGTCATTGACAATCAAATACAAGTCAAGGTTTTCTAAGTGCTCTGTCATGTCAGAAAATGTTAAATAAATGCCAACCACATGATTTTTTACTATTATAGTATTACGGTTATTATGAGTTTGACACATAACATGTAACACTGTCATTCCATTGTGTCTGATGAGGAAAGGAAAAAAATAATGGTGAAAAGACTGAGAACCATCCATCCAAAGTTAACTAAATAATGAGGGGAGGAGGAATGAGATTACAATGAGTGCCAAGACCTTTGTGAAGACTGAAAACTGGAGCCAAATTCTCATACTAATTATCAAGCATTGGATATTTTCAAACAAGAGATAGCTATCGTCAAGTCTGTAGTTTAGATAGATAGTTCTGACATTCATATGCAAGTGAAATGGAACCACCAAAGCTAATGAGGAAAACTAACTAGGAAGCAACCATATGGTCCAAAGGAGAGATGATGATGGTTAAGACTAAGGTTGTGCACTCGGACGGGGGTGAGGTGGGGTGGGGGGGTGGCAGGGGGGGAGGTGCACTAGGGGGCAGGGGGAGGGGGAACAACAATTGGTAAGAAGAGTGCCAGCAGAGAGGGCACGCAACCCCAGCCCCAAGCCTCAGTCCTCCAGAGAGAGAGTGGGTACAGAAAATTCTGGGAATATGCCAATATACCATGGGGCTTGAGAAGTAAATTCACCTTCTTGCTGAATTCTCACTTAAAGGAACATTTATTGAGCAACACTGGGAGAGATACTAATATTAGAAACATTTTGTGCAGTAAAACTTTTAAGTAAAATTAGACTATAATGTCTGACTCTGTCTTCAATAGGAGTTGACTGACTTCTGTTCAGAATAAATGCTTGGGTCATTGAGTGTAATTACAGCTTGTCATGCAGCTCAGTTTTGGATTTATTGTATGAAGGCAGACACTGATGATAATTAGACGAGGGAGGGTAAGTGTGTTCTAATAAACTTTAATTTGTGGATCTGGAAATTTAAATTTCACATTAACTTTAACTTTCGAAAGCCTTTCCTCTTATCTTTTTTTAAAACACATTTAAAAATTGAAATAAAAAAAAATAAACAAACCCCAATAACCTTTGTTCCCAGCGCTACAAAGCCAGGTATTCCCAAGGTCTGTCACGACTCTATTTACCTATTGGGCTGGAGCATAAAAATCTGTGTAAGGACCAGAAAGTTCCAGTTTCATGCAAGAGGTCACATAGAAGCATTGAAAGGACACCACAACCTAAAAAGGGAGAGGCACAGAACAGACTCGAGGGAGGATAGATGTCAGGAGAATCCATGGGACCAAAATCCACACTCCTAACTAGAGAAGTGAAGAAGACGGGGCCTGGGCAGTGTGTTACCCACAACTGCCTTTAGATTGCTCTTTGGTGGAGTGCAATATTAGATCACTTCTGCATGTTCTATTCAGGAAGTTCTTGTTGAAATAAACATTAGTTAAAAAGAAAATATAATTGGGAATTAAAACCTATTGACAAAAAACATGTGAAAAATGAGACATTTTGCTGAGCTGAGCTGAGCTCAATAGGTTACACAGATTATAGCCCCATAGATCACAGCCTTGATGTGGGTGTTATGGGTCTAGTGTGGTTTGAGAGTGACCCCAAAAGTTCATGCGCTGAAAGTCTGGATCTCAGTGAGGTGGGAAACTCAAAACTTGAATGTAGAAGGGCCACACTTGGAAGAAATTAATGTAGGTTTCGCTAGACTTAATTCGGAAGAGAATGAGCTATCATAAAAGAGCGAGCCACTGTACTTTCTGTCTTTCCATGGGGTAGTCCATAACCTTGTCCCTTCTATGTGATATCACCCACTAGGTTGTCATATAGCCAGAAGGCCTGGGTCAGAGGAGGAATATGATGGGACTATTTAATCCTGGATTCTCAGCCTTAAAAGCCATATGATAAATAAACCTCTTTTTGTTATAAAGACTTGGAAAACACATAGGAAAAGTAATAAAAACCTTGCTGTTAGTCTTTGAGGAATCAGCTGTAGGAGATTACAGCTAGTTCTAATATTAGCAATTTTAGTCTTATTTTTAAAAAAGGTAATGTGTTTATATTATAAATGATATGTTTGTATTTTATAACTGATGTACTAGGAAAGTTAATGATAGTCTGAATGGAATCCCATATGCTAATGACTTTGTGTCCAAGGAGAAATCCATTCCAAATAGAAAGCGAAATGTAAAGCAACGTCAGCTCAATTTCTCTATTGATTTTCCTGTGGAGTGGTTCAAGACATTGCCAAAAGTAGATTAAAACAGGATTTGGGAAGATAGAACCAGGAGATCTGTTGTTATTATTTAGATTCAGGGGATGAGGAAATATGGATTTGATGAAAATGCCTGTGTTGTTTTGGATAGAAATGGGGAGAGTAGTTTTTCTGGATACTCCCTGTTAAGTTTTATCCTCTCAGAAACACAACAGGAAGTAGAAGATAAGGGAAAAGATGGGTGGGAAGGAAAAAAAGGAGAACACAGGTGTCATTACTGGCAAAAAAGGTAGATACTTTTTGTCATTTATTGCTTGCTTGCTTTTTGCCTATGAACACTCTAGAGTTGATAGGTACTGCTAATTGAGAGGATAGAAGTCCAGCATTATAACAGTTCTCATCTTCAAAGGGATGCCACAGAGATGCAAGAATCAAGTGAGGACAGATGCTTAGAGGGTGCTTTGATGAGTGATTTCAATTTTCCTTCTCAAGTTCCATCTCAAGTAGTAAAAGTGTTTGCATTCATAGAAAAGTATGATTTGTCTGCACACTATGCTCTCTTCCCCCATCAGACTTGCTTAGTCTTTGAAGGCTTGAGAAGAAGAAGAGGAGGAGGGAGAAAACGTGACCCAAAGAGCTTGAATATTAACTGTCTGGTCCTCACTAGATCAGTTTTATTGGTCTGAACAAATCACACCTCATCTTGGGATTTTTACATCTGTAAAATGGGAGGTTAGAGTAAGTTACTACAAAAATATTCGGTGACCACTTTGTTCCTATGTTTCTCTTTGGCCCATATTTTCATTGGCCTTCTTTTCTCTCCTACTTCTATTTTTTAATGACTGTCCTTCTACCTTGGTGTTTTGAACAGTATCCCCATCACTTAGTATCCTAGATTACCCATCACATCCAGCCGTAAAGCTTCTTAAGCACACAGGTAGCTGGGCCAAGTGTATTTGCTTGATCAGAATTTTTGTTTTTACTATGGCATAAGCTACTTTTAAATTTTTATTCAGATTTCATCCCAATTGTTGTCCCCTCACTTGTGTCTTCCCATTCTCATCTTCCCTCCTTCTTCTGCTCTATTCCCCTCCCCTAGGCCTCTGACAGAAGGGGACCTCCTCCCCCACCAATGACCATAGCCTATCTGGTGTCATCAGGATAGCCTGTTTCCACTTCCTCTGTGTGCCTGCTAGGCATTCCCACCAAGGAGAAGTGATCAAACTGGCGGCACCAGAGTTCATGTCAGAGGCAGTCCCCATTTTTGTTTCATTTTTCCTAAGCAGTGATATCCATTTCTGGACAGACTCTAGAGGTTATTCATGGTTACTTGGATTTTTAAATTTCAGTGCTGGAGTCTATGTCTGCACTCCAAGGGGCTAAAGACCAATTTATTTTTATTATTATTATAGTCCAAGAACATAGAACAGAGGCAAGTACTCAAAGGACACCTGGTATGCTTCTTGACAGAGTCAGTTATTAAAGTCATGAATGAACTCTGACTCTATCATAGTGGTCCTGATCCTCATTGGAAATGTCCACCCATCCTCTCATTACCCTGCTAGATGCTAGAATTTTATCACGATGGTAGCTACTGAAATCTGGAAGGATCAAGTGGAATTCTAAAGACAGTTTCTTCCTGGAAGTCCCAGGGAGGGAAGGATTTCTGAACAGAAGAGGATTTGGTACCCTTGCCAGATCACTGGAGAAATCTATATAATTCAGTGTCTAATGTTGCATTCCTAGACACCTGTGGTTAGAGCTTAGTGGTTCTGGTTCTCTCTATGAGTACCCAAAAGGCATCAAAGACACATGTAGTATTCACTGGTACTGCCAAAACTTTTTTGGGGTTCACTCTGAACCAGGTGTCAATTTCCTTGCTTATGTTGTAGACAAACATTTTCCATATCTGAATTAAACCTTGACTGTTCATCTGAAGTTAATTTAGGATTTTACTGCTTAAATTAATTTTAGAAATCTTCCAGGTTTTATTTTTCAATTGATCTAAGCTCTTATCACTCTTTCTGCCACTATTTTGCTAAAGCCAGTGTTATTTATTCATTCATTGCTTATTTCTTCAACATATAGTGAAGATCTACCAAAGAGTTACACTCTAATACATGTTCACAGGAAAAGAAAAATGGTCACTGACACCTAAAAATTACACAATGCAATGGAGGAAAAGATTAATTGGGAGATTATCTCAATTAAACAGAGGTGAGTGGGGAAATAATAAAGGACAATTGAGGTCTAGCGAGATAGAAGAACCTTAACTTTCAGAGTGAGTTGCTGCACCCTCAGACATTTGCCCATCCATTCTTTCCCAGCATTTACTGACTGTCTGCTGCTATTGTTTGAATGCTCCTGTCTCACTGACATTCACACAGTTTTATCTCATACTCAATGGGATGACAAGAAGGGTGTGTCATTTAAGAGGGGATTATATCATAAAGGTGACGTTCTCATGAATTGCATCAGTGCTTGTGACAAAAGAGACCCGTTGTTCTTTCCACCATATGAAGATACAGGTAAAAGAGAGCTGACACTTGTTTCTTTTGTTTATAAACCATCCAATGCTGAGATATTTTGCTATATTATCCCAGATAAGCTAAGACACCCATCAAGTGACAAGAGCATCTTGGAATTTCTGGGAACATGGCCTTCAACACTCTGAAATTTGAATGGGTCCTGTAAGTGGTCAAGAGAAAGGACTTAAAGGCATTAGAAGCACCATGTAACAAAGACATAGAAACAACGCTAAGAGATCATTCACTGATAAGTAATCCCCCTTATCTGGACTTTCAGTTGCTGTAATCAACCTTGGTCTAAAATATTATGTAGAAAAGCCACGACAAACACAATCTGTGAGTTTTATATAACAAGTCATTCTAAGTAGCACAATGAAGCCTCATGTCATCTGTGCTCTCTTCTGCCTGGACATGAGTGATTACTTTGTCCAGTATACCCTCCTGGGATGTTTCCTGCCTATTAGTCACACTGAACACCTATGTCTTGTTATCAGATTGAATGTCACAGGATGGACATACTTCTCTTCAGGAAACCATTAGTTACATTGAAAAGTGGTGATAAAACACAAAATGGTGATTTGGACATGGCAAAGAAAATATTGAAGTGCTTTCTTTACGTCAAGAGGTGAGACCATTTCGCTTATTTTATGTTCAGGGAATGAACATAGCAAATAGGCATATCTCCAACCAGATGAGTATTCTTGATGTCTTGATGGAAAACTCATATTTCATTCCTGTGTATTATTATTGTTCTATCTCAATATAGTAACTTTTTGTTTTGTCTTGTTTGTAAATTAAACTTTATACTAGAAATGAATGTGTATTTTTAAAAGCATACATATGATTCTGTACTTTCAAACAAAACACCCCATAGAGAAGTAGGGACAACTGTATTTCTTTCCTTTTCTTCCCCCATCTCATTTTTTCCCTAAAAACAGAAGCCCCCTTTCTGTGTGGCTTATCTCTGTTGCTTAAGAAACAACACAGTCTTTTTCTTTTGTAACTTCTAACGTAGAGCTTCCCCAAGATTCCCAAACATTTAGACTCTAATGACTTTGCAAATGAAATCAAAGGTGTTCAAGGACTTCAGCAGGAAGCATAAATCTGTGCTGAGGTCACAGTACCACCAGCCCACCTGCCTAGGACTTCTTTGTCTGCCTCACATTTTCACCTGGCTTGGGGCTTTTTTTTTTACATGTTACTTTTGTTGAGCAGATTTATAGAGTCTGGTGTGATCACTTATTACATGCATGTAATAGGCAATTATTAAGTAACGTAGTTACCATTACCATCTCTGTAGAAATTTTAAATTTTGAATTGATATGTTATATTCGCTGCTTGTCTCATTGTGAGCAAAGTTAGCAAGAAGCAGCTTAAGAGAGGAAGGGATTACTTGGAGATCGAGATTGAGGGAACACAGCCTACCAGGAAGAGGAAGTCGTATTGGTGACAGTAAGAATCAGCTGGTCACACTGCAGCCACAGTGGAAGTCCTTGCTAGTGCTTAGCTCACTTTCTCCTTGTTAGGAGGCCCAGGGGTGCAGCCCATGGGGGGGGGGCACTCACATCCAGCATGGGCCCTTCTTCTGTTACACTTTTCCGGAAACATTGTCATAGACCTACACGAAAGTGTGTGTCCGCAATGATTCTATGCTTGGACTAAGTCAGAAGGCCAAGAAGAGATCCGTGGTCACTCTAATCCAGACAGCTTGACCACAGAGACTAGCTGTCACATGTGAAGTAGCCATACAGAGGTAGAATAAGACCTGGGCTGCCTTTGAAAAAGCACCATGGGGCTGCTCCCTGATGGAGAAGTCCTGAAATTTTCAGCCTTTAGGGAACCCATCTGGTCTCCCTAATACACTAGCAGGGCTGTGGAACAGCTCAGTTCATTAGACATAAATGTGGTTCGCTTTTTCAGATTCTTAGAAGAAGCGAATTTGCTCACATTCAGAAGTGTCCCCTTGCTGTTAGAAGTTTCCAGAACAGAAGAAGAGAGGGTAGACTAGATAGAGAGAGGTTTAACAGCAGAACAGATTGGCTGGGCTTTTAAAATCTTCCTGAGCTTCATTTGAGTGATTTAGACATGAAAGAGTGACTACGCTGCATTCCAATATGTGGTTTTCACCCTCCTGTCTAGAGAAAAGTCTCTCCCCTTCCTTCAGCCCCTTCTGACAATTTGTAGCTGGCGCTGAGCATTTGGAATGTGGCGTTTTGATTTGGAGGATGACAAGATATTTCTTGAAGCTGATTTACTTTATGCCAAATGCAAAATTGGATTTGCAATGGTTGGAGCAGATGGAAAAGCCATGAGGAAAAAAAAAAAAAAAGCTGGAGCAGCCTCATCATAGGCCCAGGGGCTGTGAAATCCGGCGGCTTTCAAATGAGAATGGGATGAAGAACTGGGGCTCTCACTCAGGAGAAAATGAAAAGAATGTTAAATGCAAGGTGGCACATTAGCAAGGTGATGGAGTGATGCTCACCCTTCCCCCATGTTGCCTGCTTCTACATTCCTCAAGAAATACTCCAGAGTAGCTTTGTAAATACACCCAGGCTATTTCCCAGCAATAGATTCTCCATCTTGTCTTCCCCCCAGGACTCAAAATTCCCCTAATTGTATGGTAAATATTTATTTATTTTTTATCATAAAACCTTAACTGGAGAATGCTGACACATGACTTTAATGCCAGTATTCCAGCTGGCCCAAATGGGGCTGAGATTTTGAAGCCATCCTAGTCTACACAGTGAACTTCAGCCCATCAAGGGCTACACTGTGAGACTTTGTGAGTATGAAGGCTTGCCCCCCTGCTCTCCTGCCTGCCTATGACTTTTTTTCTTCCCTTTTTTGCCTCTTCCTTTGCCCTCATCTTCTCTTCTTGCATGCCCCTAGCCACCTTCCTCTACCTTCCCTTCTCCCCTTCCACCTCTTGTTGCAGTGTCTAGCATCTGCTTCAAGCTGACTGCTCTACTGCTAACAAAGAACAAATGAGTGTTGTTGATGACAACAGAGAAGGGATTCCTCATTACACTCTGTCTGCCTTTGAGGCAATTTGTTGATGGGAGGCAGGGTCATGAGAATCGATCTTGATGCCATAG